>NC_073247.2:140768636-141071666 GCF_029281585.2 Gorilla gorilla gorilla
CTTCCACTGTTGAACAGATCTAATAATTAAAAGCCCATCCTTTTACCTAATCTCCATCTGCCTCCCAGTGTTTCCTGTGGAGCTACATGGAATATGTCTGCTGATCCTGCTACCTGATGTTATTTCCATTGTGTGCTGTGTCTTAGCAATTATACCAGATGGTTTGTGAGGGCATGGACCATGTCTCCTGCTTCTTATGCATCACTATAGTGTTGGTGACCAGCTCTAAAATTACTGGGTAGTGTTCTTAGTTGTGCTCAGTCTCTTCATTTGTGATCATTGTTTCTTCCCAAGCCCGCCCTGTGAAGCCTGAATTATACTGATTCTAACTTTACCCTTCAGCTCATACCAGGGCACTATCATCCAGGGGTAAAGTTCATGGGCATCCTTGAGAAATGCCCACAGTAATGAAAACAATCTGCTCAAACTCCACATCATTCTTCCAACATACATGTGCATGTGTGCACACACACACACCACCACCACCAGTCTTTGTATCTAGGTGAATGCAAACACAAATGAATTTTAAGGGCATCCTTGAAGGGGGAAACAAATATCAAATACAATATGGAGTCCGAGGAGGGTGAGTGAAAAAGAGGAAGTGACAGCATATTACACTTCTTGCCTTAGGGTATTACCAGCACAACAGCAGCCAGCATCTCTCTCCCGGAGCCATTTGTATCTGTGAGTCAGGTAGAAAGTGCAGCAACGTGGATCCCACCCGTGGGAGGCAACCTCCGCCTCCTGGGTTCAAGCGATTCTTCTGCCTCAGACTCCTGAGTAGCTGGGATTACAGGCATGCACCACCATGCCCAGCTAATTTTTTAAACCAGTAAAATAGTTTGATTTTAAAATAGTCATCAATGTGAAAATTTCGGCCAGGCACGGTGGCTCACACCTGTAATCCCAGCACTTTGACAGGCCGAGGTGGGTGGATCATGAGGTCAGGAGATGGAGACCATCCTGGCTAACACAGTGAAACCCTGTCTCTACTAAAAAAAAAGAACAAAAAAAGTAGCCGGGAGTGGTGGCGGGCACCTGTAGTCCCAGCTACTCAGGAGGCTGAGGCAGGAGAATGGCATGAACCCGGGAGGCGGAGCTTGCAGTGAGCCAAGTTTGCACCACTGCACTCCAGCCTGGGCGAAACAGCGAGACTCCATCTCAAGAAAAAAAAAAAAAAAAAAGTAAAATTTCCTAAAGCTGGGAGTAACAGTCTAGAGCCAAGGTTGGGGGGAGGGGGGCAGGCCTCACCCCAGAGCCCAGCTTGAGGCCCCTGAACCCCACCTTCCCTTCCAGAGGGAGGGAAGAAACAGCTGAGGAGAGCCCTCAGTCAGTCCCCTCCCTCATCCCTGAGGCCAGCTGTGCCAGGCCCCTTGAGGCCAACAGCCATGCAAAGAATTGGGGGGAAGGGAGACAGGTAGGAAACAGAAATTAGAGGTCAGTAACTCCAACAACACCCACCCCCAAGAAAACAAAATAACAAACTTGACTATGGAAGGAGGATGGAAGATGAATACTGATAAACTCCTCAGCTCCCCAGAACAGCTCAGTTTAGGCTGGGTTGAGCTGATTGGAGGAAAGGTCTTGAGACCCAACTGCATGTTACCTCTGGAGAATAAGTATTCTAAGAAAAGGGGAAAACCATGAGGCAAGCCTCTGTGTCACAGTCAACGCAGCTGACAGGCCTGGTGCGGCCCACCGCCCAACCCCACTCACACAGGGAACAGCTGTGCAGGTCTGGATAGAGAAGAGGTCAAGGGCTTGGACTGGGGACCCTGAGCTGCCAAGGTGTGGGGCCTCCTCGCAGTCCCAGTGCAGCAATGGCAGGAAGGCCAGCAGAGGCCCTAGTAGAGCTGGTTGCCCTGCTGCTGGGCCTGCGTCAGGCTGTCCTTGCAGTGCAGGTGGTGAACCCCCATTCTTTTGGGGCTGCACTGGGGGCGGCTGGAGCTGGGGAGTGGCCAGGCCCTGCCCTCAGTGTGGGAAGTGCCAGGACCCTCCTCTGTGACACTGTTAATGAGCAGCAGGCTCTGGCGCTCTTCCTCAGGGCTGATGGGCAGGTTCAGCTCTTCTTCCTCCTCCCTGGGAAAGCCAGAGTCAGGTTCTGTGGGAAGCAAAAGCCCACTCTCTTTGGTTCAGGGAGAAGGTGCCTGGACCACCTAATCTCTGTCAGCGGGGTTATGGGCAAAACGGTGCTGCAGCTCAGGGAGGGTGTCACTCTTAAAGGCTGTGACCTGGGCCACAGCAGCAGGTGGCAGAGTATGGTCCACAAATGCCCACTGCCAGCTGGCCAGCAGGTCCTTTTCAGATCTAACAGACCTGGCTGGGGCACTGAGTGTTGGGGGCACTGAGCTGGGCTGGTGGTTGAGTGAGGCCTAGGCTGAGGCAGGGGCGCTGAGCACTGGGCTGGGGCAGGCCCGCTCACTCCCTTCCCCCACCAGGCTCAGCGAAATGGCCTGGCGGGTAGTGTAAGTGCAGTTGGGCAGGGGGCTGTTGCAGGGGATCCAAACTTTATCCTTGGAGAACTCTATTACCCTGCAGCCAGGATACAGTGGGAGTGGTAGAGATGGGGCGGGGTAGGGGCTCAGCTTCTCAAAGGCTGGCAGGGGCAGCTCTTCCTCTGGGGAGCCCCCAGCAGTATCCAGAGAGTGACACTCCCCATTGGGTTGGGGGGTGGGGCTGCCAAGGGCCGGGGGACTGGCTGGATCGCCTGGGGCACCCTCACTGATGTCCACATGCACAAAGACATCTTCAGCCATGGGGTGCCCAGAGCTGCCTGACCGGGCTGAATTCAGCAGTAGAGACTCTGGCTTCTCTAACACTCGGGCAATGACCAAAGTAGGCACAACAGCCGCTGGGGCTAGGCTGGGGGCAGGACCCGGGCTGGAGGCCTCTTGACCACTATGCAGATGTTTCTGAACCATGTCCTGTAGCTCACAGGACAGGTCGGAGAACTCATAGTTTCAGAAGTGGGACTTGCTGCACTTGAGGAGCTGCACAGCCAGATTGCAATCCCCCTGGTACCGCTCGTTGAGCTCCTCCAGCTTGTTGATGGTGTTCTTGGCATCCAGCAGCTTGTTGGTCAGCTCCACGATCTCCCAGTCCAGCGTCTGCCTATCCATCTCAGCCTTCTTGAGCAGTGTGTGCAGCTTGTCCTCCAACTCCTGGTTGGTCTGCTGGGAAGCCATGTAGCTGTTCTGCAGCCTGCAGAACTTATCCTTAAAACTTGTCCAGCTCCTCGCGGCTCTGGCCCAGCTCCAGCTCTAGGCAGTCCTGCCCAATTTCCAGCTCACATTCCAGGACCTCAGTGCATCTCGTGGCTGAGGCCAGGCGCCGACGAAGCTCTTCATTATCCTGCTGCGAGAGCTTCATCCTTTCCAAGTCAGTCAGGGATTCCTCCTGCTCAAACCTGGATCCAGGAATTTCCAGTCGCAGCTCCCAATGCTCTGGTGGTGCCTTACAGTAGGGTTTCTTAGCAGGGGCTGCACTGGTCATTCTGGGAGGTGACACCTCCTCCACCTGCGACTGTTGTCAGCAGCTCTCTCTGTTCCACTGTCCGGGAGTTAGCCCCCAGCTCTCCGCATCCCACGGCCCCTCCACTTCCTTTAGCCGACAGCTCTTTCTACCACTGCCAGCTGCGTTCAGGCCACCATCTTGCTGTGGGGCAGGCAGGGTAGGGGCCAGGGCTGCGGGAATCCCCATGCACTTGGCACCTGGCGTCATCGGGGGTGGGGCCCCTTTGTAATTGTTAAACATATTTATGTTTTGTCTCCTCCTGCAGACTGCAGTCTCCTCAAAGGCAGGGACTGTGATGGTGATACTTCTGCATTTACTTCAAGGCCTAGTATAAAAAGGGGCACACGGCTAGGGCTTACTTAAATAAACATTTGGTTTAGAAACATCTAGAACTGAAGACTAGCAGTGAGTCAGGTAGACAGCCTAACCTAAGATCCTTGCATTATTAAGACTTTTTTGGAACACTTACTAATTGCAAAGCATGCATCATCAGAGTGTGATGGAAACCCTTGGCAAAAGATGCCCAAATCCTCTCTTCTTGCAAACCCAAGACACACAACCTATTGCTCACTATGCTGTTTTTCACACACAAAGTTCAACCTGGGCACATCATGGTGGTCTCTTATCAGTGTGGCCCCTGTGAGCTGTGTCTCCAGCAGTGGGGATGGGTTTGGCTGAGCCATCCACAATCCTATACTTGGGTCACAATATTTGTGAATATTACAGGTGAGGCTAGAAGCATAGCTTGGAGAGAAATGCCCACCTTCCACAGAAACCTCGCAAAGTTCTCTTGAAGAATCGCCTGGTTTCTAAGGGCCTTCCTATAGCAAGAAGGAAATGAACACATTTTGTAAGAGAGTTTTTGTATATGACTGGCATGATAGTGTGACAAGTCCTGATAGGACCTCTTCAAGCATCATGAGTATCTGTGTGTACAGAACATGGCTCCCAAGCACATGAAGTAGGTGGGATAGGCAACGATCTGTGTACTGCGAACATGCCTCGAGGACTTTTGTACATCCTCTACCTGGTCTGGTCTCTTCCTCCCACCCCTCATTACTAGGTCCTTCTCAGTTTTCAGGCCTCAGCCTAAATGTCACCATCTCCAAGAGATCTATAAGAAAAGCTCCCTTAGTGCCAGACAGTGGGCACAAGTCAGTGGGTGCAGCGCACCCTGCCCAAGCCGAAGCAGGACAAGGCATCCCCTCACCCGGGAAGCACATGGGATCAGGGAGTTCCCTTTCGTAGTCAAAGAAAGGGGTGACAGACGACACCTGGAAGATCGGGTCACTCTCACCCGAATACTGCGCTTTTCCGACGGGCTTAAAAAACGGCGCACCACGAGATTATATCCCGCACATGGCTTGGAGGGTCCCACGCCCACGGAGTCTCGCTGATTGCTAGCACAGCAGTCTGAGATAAAACTGCAAGGCGGCAGCGAGGCTGGGGGAGGGGCGCCCGCCATTGCCCAGGCTTGCTTAGGTAAACAAAGCAGCTGGGAAGCTCCAACTGGGTGGAGCCCACCACAGCTCAATGCGGCCTGCCTGCCTCTGTAGGCTCCACCTCTGGGGGCAGGGCACAGACAAACAAAAAGACAGCAGTAACCTCTGCAGACTTAAATGTCCCTGTCTGACAGCTTTGAAGACAGCAGTGGTTCTCTCAGCATGCAGCTGGAGATCTGAGAACAGGCAGACTGCCTCCTCAAGTGGGTCCCTGACCCCTGACCCCCGAGCCGCCTAACTGGGAGGCACCCCCCAGTAGGGGCAGACTGACACCTCACACGGCCGGGTACTCCTCTGAGACAAAACTTCCAGAGGAACGATCAGACAGCAGCATTCGCACTTCACAAAAAACCACTGTTCTGCAGACACCGCTGCCGATACCCAGGCAAACAGGGTCTGGAGTGGACCTCTGGCAAACTCCAACAGACCTGCAGCTGAGGGTCCTGTCTGTTAGAAGGAAAACTGCAAACAGAAAGGACATCCAAACCAAAAACCCATCTGTACATCACCATCATCAAAGACCAAAAGCAGATAAAACCACAAAGATGGGGAAAAAACAGAGCAGAAAAACTGGAAACTCTAAAAAGCAGAACACCTCTCCTCCTCCAAAGGAATGCAGTTCCTCACCAGCAATGGAACAAAGCTGGACGGAGAATGACTTTGAAGAGTTGAGAGAAGAAGGCTTCAGACGATCAAACTACGAGCTACAGGAGGAAATTCAAACCAAAGGCAAAGAAGTTAAAAACTGTGAAAAAAATTTAGACGAATGTATAACTAGAATAACCAATACAGAGAAGTGCTTAAAGGAGCTGATGGAGCTGAAAGCCAAGGCTCAAGAACTACATGAAGAATGCAGAAGCCTCAGGAGCCGATGCGATCAACTGGAAGAAAGGGTATCAGCGATGGAAGATGAAATGAATGAAATGAAGCAAGAAGGGAAGTTTAGAGAAAAAAGAATAAAAAGAAACGAACAAAGCCTCCAAGAAATATGGGACTATGTGAAAAGACCAAATCTACGTCTGATTGGTGTACCTGAAAGTGACGGGGAGAATGGAACCAAGTTGGAAAACACTCTGCAGGATATTATCGAGGAGAACTTCCCCAATCTAGCAAGGCAGGCCAACATTCAGATTCAGGAAATACAGAGAACGCCACAAAGATACTCCTCGAGAAGAGCAACTCCAAGACACATAATTGTCAGATTCACCAAAGTTGAAATGAAGGAAAAAATGTTAAGGGCAGCCAGAGAGAAAGGTCAGGTTACCCGCAAAGGGAAGCCCATCAGACTAACAGCGGATCTCTCGGCAGAAACTCTACAAGCCAGAAGAGAGTGGGGGCCAATATTCAACATTCTTAAAGAAAAGAATTTTCAACCCAGATTTTCATATCTGGCCAAACTAAGCTTCATAACTGAAGGAGAAATAAAATACTTTACAGACAAGCAAATGCTGAGAGATTTTGTCACCACCAGACCTGCCCTAAAAGAGCTCCTGAAGGAAGCACTAAACATGGAAAGGAACAACCGGTACCAGCCGCTGCAAAATCATGCCAAAATGTAAAGACCATCGAGACTAGGAAGAAACTGCATCAACTAATGAGCAAAATCACCAGCTAACATCATATTGACAGGATCAAATTCACACATAACAATATTAACTTTAAATGTAAATGGACTAAATGCTCCAATTAAAAGACCCAGACTGGCAAATTGGATAAAGAGTCAAGACCCATCACTGTGTTGTATTCAGGAAACCCATCTCATATGCAGAGACACATATAGGCTCAAAATAAAAGGGTGGAGGAAGATCTACCAAGCAAATGGAAAACAAAAAAAGGCAGGGGTTGCAATCCTAGTCTCTGATAAAACAGACTTTAAACCAACAAAGATCAAAAGAGACAAAGAAGGCCATTACATAATGGTAAAAGGATCAATTCAACAAGAAGAGCTAACTATCCTAAATATATATGCACCCTATACAGGAGCACCCAGATTCATAAAGCAAGTCCTGAGTGACCTACAAAGAGACTTAGACTCCCACACATTAATAATGGGAGACTTTAACACCCCACTGTCAACATTAGACAGATCAACGAGACAGAAAGTTAACAAGGATACCCAGGAATTGAACTCAGCTCTGCACCAAGCGGACCTAATAGACATCTACAGAACTCTCCACCCCAAATCAACAGAATATACATTTTTTTCAGCACCACACCACACCTATTCCAAAATTGACCACATAGTTGGAACTAAAGCTCTCCTCAGCAAATGTAAAAGAACAGAAATTATAACAAACTATCTCTCAGACCACAGTGCAATCAAACTAGAACTCAGGATTAAGAAACTCATTCAAAACCGCTCAACTACATGGAAACTGAACAACCTGCTCCTGAATGACTACTGGGTACATAACGAAATGAAGGCTGAAATAAAGATGTTCTTTGAAACCAACGAGAACAAAGACACAACATACCAGAATCTCTGGGACACATTCAAAGCAGTGTGTAGAGGGAAATTTATAGCACTAAATGCCCACAAGAGAAAGCAGGAAAGATCCAAAATTGACACCCTAACATCACAATTAAAAGAACTAGAGTAGCAGGAGCAAACACATTCAAAAGCTAGCAGAAGGCAAGAAATAACTAAAATCAGAGCAGAACTGAAGGAAATAGAGACACAAAAAACCCTTCAAAACATTAATGAATCCAGGAGCTGGTTTTTTGAAAGGATCAACAAAATTGATAGGCTACAAGCAAGACTAATAAAGAAAAAAAGAGAGAAGAATCAAATAGATGCAATAAAAAATGATAAAGGGGATATCACCACCAATCCCACAGAAATACAAACTACCATCAGAGAATACTACAAACACCTCTACACAAATAAATTAGAAAATCTAGAAGAAATGGATAAATTCCTCGACACATACACTCTCCCAAGACTAAACCAGGACGAAGTTGAATCTCTGAATAGACCAATAACAGGATCTGAAATTGTGGCAATAATCAATAGCTTACCAACCAAAAAGAGTCCAGGACCACATGGATTCACAGCCGAATTCTACCAGAGGCACAAGGAGGAACTGGTACCATTCCTTCTGAAACTATTCCAATCAATAGAAAAAGAGGGAATCCTCCCTAACTCATTTTATGAGGCCAGCATCATCCTGATACCAAAGCCTGACAGAGACACAACCAAAAAAGAGAATTTTAGACCAATATCTTTGATGAACATTGATGCAAAAATCCTCAATAAAATACTGGCAAACCGAATCCAGCAGCACATCAAAAAGCTTATCCACCATGATCAAGTGGGCTTCATCCCTGGGATGCAAGGCTGGCTCAATATATACAAATCAATAAATGTAATCCAGCATATAAACAGAACCAAAGACAAAAACCACATGATTATCTCAATAGATGCAGAAAAGGCCTTTGACAAAATTCAAGAACCCTTCATGATAAAAACTCTCAAGAAATTAGGTATTGATGGGACGTATCTCAAAATCATAAGAGCTATCTATGACAAACCCACAGCCAATATCATACTGAATGGGCAAAAACTGGAAGCATTCCCTTTGAAAACTGGCACAAGACAGGGATGCCCTCTCTCACCACTCCTATTCAACATAGTGTTGGAAGTTCTGGCCAGGGCAATTAGGCAGGAGAAGGAAATAAAAGGTATTCAGTTAGGAAAAGAGGAAGTCAAATTGTCCCTGTGCAGACGACATGATTGTATATCTAGAAAACCCCATTGTCTCAGCCCAAAATCTCCTTAAGTTGATAAGCAACTTCAGTAAAGTCTCAGGATACAAAATCAATGTACAAAATTCACAAGCATTCTTATACACCAATAACAGACAAACAGAGAGCCAAATCATGAGTGAACTCCCATTCACAATTGCTTCAAAGACAATAAAATACCTAGGAATCCACCTTACAAGGGACGTGAAGGACCTCTTCAAGGAGAACTACAAACCACTGCTCAATGAAATAAAAGAGGATACAAAGAAATGGAAGAACATTCCATGCTCATGGGTAGGAAGAATCAATATCGTGAAAATGGCCATACTGCCCCAGGTAATTTATAGATTCAATGCCATCCCCATCAAGCTACCAATGACTTTCTTCACAGAACTGGAAAAAAACTACTTTAAAGTTCATATGGAACCAAAAAAGAGCCCACATCGCCAAGTCAATCCTAAGCCAAAAGAACAAAGCTGGAGGCATCACGCTACCTGACTTCAAACTATACTACAAGGCTACAGTAACCAAAACAGCATGGTACTGGTACCAAAACAGAGATATAGATCAATGGAACAGAACAGAGCCCTCAGAAATAACGCCGCATATCTGCAACTATCTCATCTTTGACAAACCTGAGAAAAACAAGCAATAGGGAAAGGATTCCCTATTTAATAAATGGTGCTGGGAAAACTGGCTAGCCATATGTAGAAAGCTGAAACTGGATCCCTTCCTTACACCTTATACAAAAATCAATTCAAGATGGATTAAAGACTTAAACGTTAGACCTAAAACCATAAAAACCCTAGAAGAAAACCTAGGCATTACCATTCAGGACATAGGCATGGGCAAGGACTTCATGTCTAAAACACCAAAAGCAATGCCAACCAAAGCCAAAATTGACAAATGGGATCTAATTAAACTAAAGAGCTTCTGCACAGCAAAAGAAACTACCATCAGAGTGAACAGGCAACCCACAAAATGGGAGAAAATTTTTGCAACCTACTCATCTGACAAAGGGCTAATATCCAGAATCTACAATGAACTCAGACAAATTTACAAGGAAAAAACAAACAACCCCATCAAAAAGTGGGCAAAGGACGTGAACAGACACTTCTCAAAAGAAGACATTTATGCAGCCAAAAAACACATGAAAAAATGCTCATCATCACTGGCCATCAGAGAAATGCTAATCAAAACCACAATGAGATATCATCTCACACCAGTTAGAATGGCAATCATTAAAAAGTCAGGAAACAACAGGTGCTGGAGAGGATGTGGAGAAATAGGAACACTTTTACACTGTTGGTGGGACTGTAAACTAGTTCAACCATTGTGGAAGTCAGTGTGGCAATTCCTCAGGGATCTAGAACTAGAAATACCATTTGACCCAGCCATCCCATTACTGGGTATATACCCAAAGGACTATAAATCATGCTGCTATAAAGACACATGCACACATATGTTTATTGCGGCACTATTCACAATAGCAAAGACTTGGAACCAACCCAAATGTCCAACAATGATAGACTGGATTAAGAAAATGTGGCACATATACACCATGGAATACTATGCAGCCATAAAAAATGATGAGTTCATGTCCTTTGTAGGGACATGGATGAAGTTGGAAATCATCATTCTCAGTAAACTATCCCAAGAACAAAAAACCAAACACCACATATTCTCACTCATAGGTGAGAATTGAACAATGAGAACACATGGACACAGGAAGGGAAACATCACACTCTGGGGACTGTTGCGGGGTGGGGGGAGCGGGGAGGGATAGCACTGGGAGATATACGTAATGCTAGTTGACGAGTTAGTGGGTACAGCACACCAGCATGTCACATGTATACATATGTAACTAACCTGAACATTGTGCACATGTACCCTAAAACTTAAAGTATGATAATAACAATAATAATAATAATAAAAGAAAAGCTCCCTTACCAATATTCCTCATTTCCACTTGCTTTCACAGCATTTCCCATAATTTGTAATTTTAAAGATATATTTATTAACTCATTTTGTCTGTATCAACATACTTAGAGTTCAATAAACTGCAGTGAAGACAAGGCCATCCATGCCTATTTCACTCACCTACTATATCCCACACAGGACTTGGCACAGTTAGTACTCCAAAAATTCTTGAAATAAAGTATTATAAGACCATGTGACAGAGCAGAAAACACAGAGAATTTCAAGTCAGCTGAGCTGGGTTCCAGTTGCAGTGTGGTCATTTCCTAGCTGTGTGATGTCAGACAAATCACTTAACCTCTCTGGGCCTCATTTTTCTCATTCTTATCTGAATTAATATCACCCACCTCACAGTGCTTCTTGGGGGGGGGAAATAAAATAATTAATGAAAAAGTATTTGGTAGAGTCCTGAACAGACATGAATTATTTTGGTATTATGAAAGATGCCTGAAATAGTACCCCTGCTTTGTCTCTAGGATGCCCTAGAAGCACCTGAAAACTGTACCATCAGTCACACCTTTGGATTAATGCTATGGAAGACACATACTACATTGAAAACTATTGTGTACCTTTAATATGGGCATTTGACCTTATCATTCACCTGTTGTATTAGTCCAGTCTCACACTGCTATAAAGAAATATCCAAGACTGGGTAATTTATAAAGGAAAGAGGTTTAATTGACTCACAGTTCTGCATGGCTGGGGAGAGCTCGGGAAACTTACAATCATGGCAGAAGGCAAAGCAGAAGCAGGCACCTTCTTCACAAAGTGGCAGGAGAGAGACGTGAGAGTGCGGGAAAAAACTACTACTTTTAAAACCATCAGATCTCGTGAGAATTCACTCACTGTCACAAGAACAGCATGGGGGAAACCACCCCCATAATCCAATCACTTCCCTCCCTTGACTTGTGGGGATTACAGGTCCCTCCCTCAACACGTGGGGATTATAATTCAAGATGAGATTCGGGTAGGGGCACAGAGCCAAACCATATCAGCTGTCTTAGCATTGACTTAGCTGACAGCAGGGCCCGGGCTAGGCAATTTGAGGAAAGGGGTGATGGGAAGACAATCTTGAGATGCCTTAAGCTTCCAAGACTTCTAGAGAGTAAATTCAGGCCAGAAGAGGGGCAACTACATGGTGTGGGTGGGGGGCGCCCTGGTGAGGCCTAGGGGAAGTCAAGTTGTTAGGCAGAGGGAAGACATAGAAAGGGAGGTGGAGGGGTCAGCTACAAACTTTCTCTGCTTGGCCTGTGTGTATATCAGAGACACTTAACTTTACAAAAACCATGTATGTGCACTGGAGAGAGGGGAGGAAAGCGAAAGAGCAGGAAACGGACACCAAGGGAGCTGTACTTAATCATAATAACCATTAGTATTGACTTTGGTGCCATCTTAAAGGAGCCATTTGTTATAAGAACCAACAGTCAAAACCCCAAGCCAGCCAGGCTTTGTCTTATGAGCTCTAAAAATAATGGTATTTTGCTGTTCATCTGTTTTAATTTTCCAAATTCAAATGCAATTTGAAATCAATTCAAAAATTGATTTCTTTCTTCTAAACAAAGAGACATTAAAAGGAGAAAGGAAGGAAGGAAGAAAAAAGGACAGACAGGCTAGGCTTTTTAGTGACTCACATAATAATACCCCAAAAGCAGGAGCCCAAAGCAGTAATTATTTCCCAACCTAAGAAGTATGAAAGGAAAATGGGTGATAATTATGACCACACGAACAATATATAAAACCTCTCTAGAGCCGGGGCCAGCAAATCGCTTACCTGCAGTTTCAACAACAACATAAAAGCAGAAAGAAACACAGTTAAGGTCAATTGGCTCCTGGTTTTTAAAGTACCACCTCATTTTAATCAGCTCCCCATGCTATTCTGTGTCTCCAGCTGGAAAACTGGCTAAGAGAGATTAGAGTTGTTTGCTCTTTTTTAAGCAGCTTCAAAACAAAGTGGAAACAGTTGAGTGATCTTGCAGTTAAGACAGCTTGGAAAAGGTCAGCAGATGATTTTCCAGCCAGGCCTTTTGAGGGTGTCTGCATTTAGGTAGAGTCACCACAATCCAAGTTCTGGCATTCTACCTTACAAGATCTTGCTTCTGTCAATTTTCCCAGCCTCCGGGCACTGATACAATAGCAAAACTCACAATAAACAGACATAACCTGGACCTCCAAGTTATTCATACATGATGGTGGGATGAATCTATCCAACAACCAGAATACTTGGGCCCACTATTTAGTTCTTCAGGAAAGAAACTGAACACATAAAGCAACTCTATAGAAGTGAAAATGAAGATGAACTGCATCCATATATAAACCTAGGTTCAAGGATTCATGTAACTTAATTCTTTGGACCTTGGTTTTCTTACCTGCATAAAAGAGAATATTGATCACTTAGCATTGTTTTGTATATTTGAAATCATTTTCATGAGCTGGAGAGTATAGTACAAATGGAAGTGGTTGTTTTTGGCAATAAGAAGGCAGTTTTGTGCACATAAAATCTGAGAAGAGGGAACTGGAGAGCTCTATGGGGAATTTTATCGCACTCCACTAGATCCTCAAAAATTCCATACTGCACTATTGAGATCACCTTTCTAAGGACTCAGAGTCACCACACATAGTCTTTGTCCTTTGGACCCAGCTGAAGATGTTGAGAAATCTCCGATTTGTATCTAGCTTGCCTTTTTCAAAATTTCTTATTAGACACCAACAGCTTCCACCATCCTGATATCTCATGAAGCATATGTGGAAATCAGTGATATTTCAGATATCTCCCATGAATTACCTCTGAGATGGAGGCCTTCCTGGGGACTTTTCCCAACCTTGGCAGCTTACACCTTCATGCGTCTGTCTGAGGGGTGCTGCTGCAAGAATTACACTTACCTACACTGGGAAGATTCATGTGGCCTTTCATTTAAGGGGGATCCGTTTTCTTACCAGATCCACAAATTCTGTACATGTCCCTCTGTTGAGAGCAACAAGGAATTCTCCCTCAGAGCCAGGAGAGGGAGAGGTGAAATTGGGGAGTGGCAGTGATCACACAGAAAGGATGGTTCTAGGTCACTGGGGAGCTAATCACTTCTCTGGGCCAGTGAAACCCGGGCAGGATTTGCTACAGGAAGAAGCAGAATGCCAGGAAACAAGAAGGCTCTGAGGCAAATTTCAGAAACCAGAGTGATAAACCCAACAGGGACTTCCCACTTTCCTTGGAATCAAATTTAAGCTTCCTATCATGGTCCATCAGACCCTGAGTGATCTGAACTCTGCTTGCTTCTCCATCTTCAAATCATGTACTCATGCCTGCTCCATTCACAATGGCTTTCTTTCTGTTCCACAGACCTGTCCACTCATTCCAGGCTTAGAGCCTTTGTACCTTACTTCCGTCTGGAGTTCTCTTCTCCCATATGCTTGCCTGAATGAGTCTTTCCCATCATTCAGGTTTCAGCTCAAATGTCACCTCCTCAGAGAGACCTTCTTTGATGACCTTTCTACTAATGTTGCCCATTCCATCAGCCACTCTCTGTCCCATTGCCATGTTTTATTTTCTTAATGTCACTTACCTGACATTATAGCACTTATTTTGTTTATTATCTGATCTCCTTCAATGAGAGATAGAACAAGAAACCACAATAGGTGAGATTAAGGAACTGTAAGTCAAAACTTTTAATAGACTGTCGGGATAGACAAATGCTGAAAGCCAGGGAAGAAATGTCTTGTCTTGTGCATGTGTATAAGCAGACTGGATCGATTTAAATAGACTGGGGTCAACAGGATGTAACCTGCATCAAATACCTACTATATACCAGCCACTTTTCATATATTATCATCACAGGTTTGCAAAAGGTTGAACACCATGTTGATGGCTCCAAGGAATACTCATTCCCTGCTTCCTTATGTCCATAGAGGAGAGGGACAACGGCTCCAATGCCTAGGAGGGAACTGAGCTAGAATTCTACATTTGCTGCTCTCCACCACAGGATGGGCAAACTTAACCAGAAGGTAGTGTCATTTCATTGAAAGAATAAATGCGGGTCTGTCTCTTTTCTTTCTAGCATTTTTCAGCTCCTGATCTCCATTTTGTAAGACCATCTGAGTGAGGACTCCCAATTGCAAAAGAGGTCTTCCATTCTCCAGCTTCTAAGACTACAGCTAATTTTAATTTGGGGTAGTCAGAAGTCTCATGCCTAAACCTTAACCTTGGGTTGATCTTTAACAGAGAATCTTGTCTTTTAGATATAAGCAGAGAGATGGTAGAATGTGTGGACTTAGACCACTAGGGTTTTCATCCTGGCTTTGCCACCTACTGTGTGACTGTGGATAAGTTGTTCAAGATTTCTGTCCCTAAATTTCTTCCTCTCTATATTGAAAATATTAATCATATTTACCTCGTAGGTATAAAGTTTAGGTAATACGATACAAATAAATATCTAGAAAACCATTAATAAATTTTAGTTATTGTTACTAATAAAAATACTAAAGAGGAGACATTGATCTACATCTAATTCCTTGTGTTTGTTCTCAATTGGTTAGAGCCAAGCAGGGTAGACAGGTAGACAGACTAGCCTCAAAAATCTTCAACATGGCCCAGAAAACTTAGTAAATAAACACAAAGAGTGTTATTTGTGGACCAAAGCATTATGTTAAGTGACCAAATTTCGTGGTGAGCCTCACTAGCACTGGGGTTTGGAGCTTTAAATATGGCTTCATCTGGTTTCTCAGGTTTGGGTATGGGTCCATGATATGCAAGTAAAGACTTTTATTTGGGGTGTCTGGGGCCTTACAGGGATTTAGCCTTGGACAGAGATAAAAGTGAGCTCCAGAGTCAGGAGAAGCACTCTGGGGACTTTAGACTACAAAAGAAGTAGAATTTTTATGAGTTCAAGAATCCCATGGAAAGAGGGCAAAGTCCTTACTAGAGTTAGGTGTGGCTTACCTGGAAACCAGAAGACCACTGAAGCTAGTATAAGCATTAGCTGATCTCTAGTATGTGAGATTAGGCAACAGATTCTTCTTGTTTACTTGTTTAGGGGGAATTCCCCTTGTTATAGTTCTCAGCTAGGAATATAGCCTAAGGCTTTAAACCACAATAGCAGCTAGATTTCTTATGAGTTAAAGAGAAATAATGTAAAATTTGGGGGCTTTAAATTGTTAGTGTTGGGTGGCTTTATATCAGCTGCCAAATTCTATCCCCCTTGATCTTGACTGAAACAGCATGTAGTACCAGGGAAGCCTCAGAGGGACAAATTTTGGATCTGTTTGGAAGGTCCACAGAATCCTGGGAGTCTCGTTTTCCACCTTCCATTGAAATTACCTATTTAGGAGAATGAGGGCTTCTTGTTTTATAATTAACAAAGATAAATGGTCTTTTTTTGATATGTTCTCCAAGAGCCCTACTATCACAGGTAGTGAGTGATGGCCAGTTACTCTAGCACTGCTTCCTCCTTGTTCTTCTACCTCTCCCATCTCTCTTCCCAGCCTTTGCCATCCACTTACTCTACTGATCCTAAACTGTGAATATTCCTCAAGTATTTGGTTTTGTTTACTTTGCTATTTTCTGCCTTGTGCTCAGTAAGCTTTGCCACTCCCAAAGGTTTAGCTCTCTCCATCATGCAGATGACTCTCCTATTGGGTCCTACCTGCACTGTGTTTCGGATCTGCATTCACACCTTCTACATGCAATAATGTGCTGTTAAGTGTTTAATAATTGGCTCATGGCAGTGGGTGCAAGGCAGACTCTGATTTCTAGCTTTTGCCAATTTCCATGCTATCAATATTCCAACCGTGGCCAATTTCAAGCTACTAATATGAGGCCACCGAACACAGAGTTGAAAAGACATGTGCACAATTGGCTCTCCTGAGCCAGAACAAACCAGATCCCCACATCACTGTGGCTATAGGTAACCTCCACTTGGATGTCCTGCTGTCTCCTCAAACTCCACACCTTCCAAGATTAGCATCTCTCCGCCAACCTTCTCTTCCAAATTACTTTCTCTCTGTCAGTGGTATCTGTTAGAAGGAAATTGCATTCCCCAGGCCTCCTGTTTTCCTGATTGAGCCACCACTAGCATAACACGCCTGGCTTTTCTGGGGCCCCTCATTCCCTTTTCCTCAAGGTGTGACTTAGCTTACTAGTGAGGCTGATGAAGAAACTATACAACTCCATTCCATCTGTCGAGAGGTCAGAAGACTTCAGCCTGTGAACCAAATCTAGCTCATCACCTGTTTTTGTAAATAAAGTTTTACTAGAACACAGCCACGCTTGTTCCATTACCAACTGTCTGTGGTTGCTTTCACACCGCAGCATCGGGGGCAAGTAGTTGTGACAGAGATCAACCATTTAGCCTGCAAAACCTAAAATATTTACTATCTGGCTTTTTGCACTAAAGGTTGGCTGATCCCTGTTCTGCAGCTTTCTCTTTCACCTCTGCCTGCCCTGAAAGAGTGTTTTAGGTTGCTCTCAGCCATATGGGAATCTTACAGGATGACCTGTGCTCCTGGAGGGGGAGGCTACAGTTGTCTTGGTGTGCCAATTACTATATGGGGAAATCTGCATAATTCACAGGACACTAATAATGACATCTTGAACTTCATTTACTTACTGTCTCAATTCTCACTTGGTTCAGAACTCAGGAGAGGAACAAAGAGGTATTACTTATTTCTCCCTAAAACCTAACAATACTGCCTATTTTCTGATTTTTCAAGTTCAAAATCCTGATGTCCTCTTATATTCTTCACCCTTTCATCCATGTTATCCTGGCATGTGTCCCTACAAAATATCCCTCAGATCTTGTTCTCATCCCAGCTTTCATCACCACACATAACTGGATTACCTCAGCCTCCTCCCACCCCTACTCCTACATTCTTAATTGATCTTTCTGCCTGTAGCCTTCCCTCACTCAACTAGCTCTGTAGTAGGCACTGGAGGTAGAGATGAGTGATTGTCCTACAAAGAATTTACATTCTTTTGAGGGAAAAAGGCAAAGGCAAATAAACAGGCAATTGTAGCACAGTGTGAGAAATACTAGGTACGGTATTGCCAGATCAATCCTACTGTAATACCACTTTTATCATGCTGTTCCCCCGCATAAAAACTTATGCCACCTACTGCCTGCTAACTAAAGCCTATTTCTGTGCAAACAAGGGAAGAGAGATCACTTTTGGGTTTGGGGCTTTTCTGGGGGTTGGGGTAACTGCTGTTTCTTAGAACTTTAAATTCTTTTTGAGAACAGAGATACACACACTAATGGGAAGAACGTTTAAGTGTTGACTTTTACTGGGTGGGAGCCAATTTGGGGCAATGCATACATTGTTATCGCTGCAGAAGGTACTCTAATATGGCTATGTATAATAAAAATGAGAAATAAAAAGTACAGGGAAGCTTTCTGTCCCAGTTTGGTCACTTTAATCAAAGTAACTCTCTGTACAGAACAATTTCAGAAGCTTAAGAAAGGGGGCACACATGAAAAAGACAGTACCAAAAGATTCAAGGGCCAAAACTTCCATCTTACTGGGACCAGGTGGCAAGAATTGGAAAAGCAGCCTCACACAGATGCAGAGGTAAGATTTTTTGGAGTCTTCACTGGGTTCTTCCATTAAAGGAAAGAACAAGGCTACTGAGTGACCACAGGCTGGATTACTAACCCTCTTGGGTAAACAGAGCAATAAATTGTGGTGCAGTAGTAACTTTGACCTATGACCTCAAAGGACAGCTCAAGGTTTTCTCTCCAGTCTCTTAAGTCTAGGACACAGAAACTCCTGTTAAGGCTGAAAGTTAAAATGGCCTCTAAGAACCCAATCTGTCTACCTTGTCAGAAGGTGCAACTCCTAGTGGCGGAGTGAGGTTCTAATCTTAATTACGCAGAGACTTGAAAATTACTGTTAGTCAGGTACATCTCCACATTACTCCCTCTTCATCTTCTCAATTCCATCCCTTTCAGTGTTATTTCTCACTATTGGAAATGTCTTCTCCCTCCTTCATCTCTACCTATCCAATCCTAGCACAATTCCACCTCCCCAGATACCAGTGTACTTACAATCAATACTATGCAATTTAACATTTAATTGTTCTCTAATCCTTTCATGATGCCTACATTAATCACTCCCAGGAATTAAGACATTAATGTTATTTTTAAGATGAAAATTATCTAGTTTATTGTAGGTGCTCAATAAACACTTGACAAGTTAAATTACAAAGTTGGTACTTTGGAAAAAGATTAGGAAATTGTGCAAATGTGCCTCAACAACTAGGCCATTACCAGTCATTACAAACAAAACACCATTGTCTTACAATTTGGTGGTTTGCAGACCATGGATTTTACCGCCAGACAACCTGGATTCAAATCCCAGTTCCACTGCTTGCTAGCTGTGTGAGCTTAGAAGGTCACTTAACCACTCTGGGCCTTGGCTTATTCATCTGTATAACGGGTGTAAGAAGAACTATCAACCTCATAGGTTATTGAGAGGATTTAATACATATGTATAAATTATTTAACAGAATGACTATAAGTGTTGGCTTACATTGTAAGTGTTGGCTGGTAATATTATTTTAAATTGTTTTATCATATTAACTAAACAGGGCCTCTTAGAAATAGGACACAAAACATATACAGTATTCTGATGGAAGGAATCACTAAGAAAAGGGCAAAACACAGACAGAAGCATGGAAAGGGCAAGTTCAAGGCAGGAGCCATACAGAGGGGCCCTAGAGGTCTGTGAAAAGACATACTATGAATGAAGACTCCTAAATTTGGAGCACTTAACACAAATTTCTCCAGCTTCACAGGTTTATCTTTGGCTGGTTCTCACAGTGACTGGAGTACTTCAGTTTGGTCCAAGTTTTACTCTAAGAAAAAGAAAAGCTAACACTGCACTTTTGAAAGACTCCATTTGGTTTATTAAGTAATTAACTTCCTGATGCACAAAGGACAAAGCACTGAGGGGCCCTATGAAGCCAATTAAAGCCCAAATGGCTGGATTGCTGCAAAGAATGGGTACACAGGGAAAAGCCTTGCCTTTCTCATGCTACCTCCCACCAATCTACTAATTAGACTGGGGAGACAAAGAGCGGATGATGAGGAAGCCAGGAAATGCCAACCTGAAAGATTCTGGGAGGCCTGGGAACCAAAAGGAAATAAGGTAAAGCTCAGGGTATTCCTCAGTGAGTGTTAAGCAGGAACCAGGTGTTATAGTTTGGATATTTGTCCCCTCCAGATCTCATTTTCAAATGTGATCTCCAGTGTTGGTAGTGGGGCAGGTGTTTGGGTCATGGGAGAGGATCTCTCATGAAGAACTTAGTGCCCTCTCCATGGTAATGAGTTCATGGGAGAGCTGATTGTTTAAAAGAGCCTGGCGTCTCCCTTGCTCCCTCTCTTACCACGTGACATGATGGCTCCCCTTCCCTTCTGTAATGAGTAAAAGCTTCCTGAGGCCTCACGAGAAGCCAAGCAGATGTTGGTGCCATGCTTGTACAGCCTGTAGAACTATGAGCCAAATAAACCTCTTTTCTTTGTAAATTACCCAGCCTCAACCATTCCTTTATAGAAATGCAAAATGGACCAATACACCAGGCAGGTACAAAGCAATTTATTCCCTTTCCATATTATTTGAAATTATATTTTGATACATATTGAAAGCTCTTTGAGTTGTGAAACCATTTCTTATTCATTTCCCTTTTTTCACTCATGTCTAACACAATGCCTGCAGAAAGTAAGTGTTCAATATGGGTTTTTGTTGTTATTGTTTTCTTTTTGTTTGTTTTTTAGAGACGAGGTCTTGTTATATTGCCTAGGCTGGTCTGGAACTCCTGGCCTCAAGCAGTCCTCTTACCTTGGTCTCCCAAAGTGCTAGCAGTGCAGGCATGAACCACTGCACCTGGCCCCAGTACAGGTTTATTGAATTGAAATATGTTTTCATGTCAAAAATGGATAAGGATGGGAGAAGAACCTCTCTGAGTCTCTATTTTCCATTTGTAAAATGGCAGAATAGGCTGGGCGCAGTGGTTCGCGCTTGTAATCCCAGCACTTTGGGAGGCTGAGGTGGGCGGATCACTTGAGGTCAGGAGTTCGAGACCAGCCTGGCCAACAAGGTGAAATCCTGTCTCTACTAAAAAATATACAAATTAGCCGGGCATGGTGGCACGTGCCTATAATCCTAGCTAATCGGAAGGCTGAGGCAGGAGAATTGCTTGAGCCCAGGAGGTGAAGGTTGCAGTGAGCCGAGATTGTGCCACTGTACTCCAGCCTGGGCGACTGAGACTCCATTTCAAAAATTAAAAATTAAAAAAAAAAAAGCAGAATACCAATAGACCCTACCTCATTAGATTTTGAGACCTAGTCAAGTTAACACTTATACTTAGGAAACATACCTGACAATAGTAAGCACTTTATACATTTTAGGAATTATTTCTAAGAGAATTAAATAAAATTAAATGAGATGGAATGTATACAGCAGGGGCCACAGCATTTCTAATTAGGACTCAGACACATTTGGGTAAATCTGGTACGAACTTTAAAAATTCCTAAAGGGCCTATTTTGATGCGGTCTGGGAAGGCTTCTGGAGGAGAATCATGGTAAGGGAAGGAATAAGGTATATTGACCTTGATAAGGGATGGAATGGGAGTGTTGAAACAGCTTAAGTCATCAGGGATCCTAAGCACTGTGAAGTATCTGCCATTTGGCTCTATTTCCTAGCCCAATCCCACACGGCCTATGACAGAATAGGGAGTAATGGAACAGTCAAGGATGTTCAAGAGTATTAGTGAAAGCTGTGAAGGGGAAAAGGGTGCTGAGATAAGTAACTTTGGAGGTGAGTGGGGACTGTAAGAGTTAAGGCAAAAGGAACTGCACAGGAGCACCATACTCTATTAGTTGTTTCCCATGGGATATGGGTTAACAATTCTGATACTGCTGTACATGTACAGTATACTAGAATTGAACAATTAAGTAAGTGAATAGCAGATGGTAAGAGCCAAGTTTCTTGCTGTTGAAATGGATGGTCACAGATGAGCAAGTGGAGAGGCTAGAATAGAGTTGGAAACATCAGTTTAAATTCATGTTTACCTTAACATAGATTTACCAACAAAAAGTACAAAAATTGGAAAAACATGAAAATCAATATACCAAAAAAAGAATACTTGTTTACAGGATGAGAGCCGCAAACAAGAAGGTAGAACATCACCTTGTTCCACCTCAGCTGAGAAGGTGTATATCAGACTACTCAAAGTTTTTGCCACTCTGCACATGTCTGCAAATGAACATGAAGGCACCATAAGTATTGATTTGCAGTTTATAAATAAATTTTAGTAAGTAGGCAAATTCACAAATATGAAATCCATGAATAATAAGGATCGACTACATTAGAGTATAACTTGAAGTTCAAAGTAAATATCCATGAATCTATACTGATATAAATTGTTGAATAAATAAATGGGAGGAAACAGACAAATCTCCCATGCAGAAGATTCCAAAAAATTTATGGAGATACTCTACCCTCAAGATACTACCCAATCAACCCAATGAGTTGTACATAGTGACTTCCTTCCAAAGACCACAGTATAGAAAGATATTTTTAAAAGAGTGACTTTACACCAGAGAAATCAGGTTTCAGTTATTACACTGAAGAAACTTGAAAACTTCAGTCAGGTGATCAAGGTCAGTATCAACTTTGATAAGTCATATTGATAGTTTGTACCCTTGATATGAATGATAAGAATGGCACCTTGCCTCTGTGGTTTTCCTTCCCCAAACCCAAGTCTAACCATGAGACAAACATTAGACAAATCTCAATTGAGAGAAATTCTACAAAATAACTAACAGGTAGTCCTCAAAATTGTTAAGGTCATCAAAAGCAAGTAAAGTCTTAGAAACTGTCACAGCCAAGAGGAACCCAAAGAGACACGATAATTAAGTGTAACATGGTATCCCGGATGGGATCCTTGGACAGAAAAAAGACATTAGGGAAAACAGGAAATATGAATAATGCATCACCTTAACTTAATAATAATGCATTAATATTGATTCATTAATTGTGACAAATGTACCATAATTATGTATTAACAATAGGGGATACTGAGTATGAGGTATGTGGCAATTCCCTGAAGTAAATCTTAACTTTTCTGTAAATCTAAAAAGATAACTACTCTAAAGTAAAAGGATTATTCAAAAACATTGTAAGGTTATCAGCAGTCCTGCTTTCGGACACTTTCCAATAAAATGTAATTCAAATGAAAAAGACGTATGCTGTTCCTACTTTGAGAAAAATTTTCCAGGTGTTCTGGGGCCATGAACACACCTGTGCTTTCTTGTCAGCACTCAGCAGAAAGGCAACAGGGTGAGAAGGAGAAATCAGATTCCAGCAGAGCAGCAGCGGCACCCAAGAAACAACAGTGCCTCAATGGGAGACAGTAGTTCCAGATGAATGTGTGGTTAATGTCCAACAAAGCAGCAACAGCACATGGCAAGCAAACATGCTCATGATCACATAGGGGATACCCACTAGAGACTGCCAAGAGTTTGAGAGACACAACAGGGTACTGGGATCCTACATGAAGCAGATGGAGCAAGAGCCAATGATATTGGATTATATACTATTATTATTAAGACTGTTGAGAGCTAAGGAATCTTACAGGTTACACATGCAATGTCTAGCCCGTAATAGGTCCTTCATAAGTTTGGTTGCTTGCCAGTGTGCTGGGAGTTGATATATCCTAGCTCATAAGAGCCAGTTGTTATATCTTCAAAAATTCTGTAAGCTGGTTTTTAAACACAGCCATTATTAAAAATTCAATTGTGTCTACCTACAATGAAATTATATTAAAACCAAAAGTAATAGTCAAAACACATCACCTTCTAATTCCTGAATTACATTTTGTCTATCTATGCCCTTGAGGTTATTTATAGCTATAGTACCCTTAGGGTGGAAATACCCTATAATGGTATGCTTCTGTGCATCTCTTCCCACTATTTACCCAGTAACATCGCAATTGTAGCTTGACATCAGCTATGGTAGGGATTATTTACAGTATGAAAATTGTGAAATGCTTAAGATCAAGGCTTAATTTATTGTTTTGTTGATAGTCCAAACTTTAAAAAGTGATAGAGAAAGCATTAATAATGCAGATTAAACTTAAAACTGTTATATCTATAGGCATTACATTTTGACTAATCAAGAAAAGAAGAACATGTTCTTCCAATCTTCAAAACCTATTATTTGATTCAACAAAGGAGTTGCCCACATCACTGATGAATAAGTGAAGTTCTGACATACATCTTTGTTGTTTCACTTTCATTACTCATTAACATAAATGAGAATATCAGTCACGTTTATGTAGGGACTACATTCATTCATCAATCACAACCATAGATTGACTATGGATAAAAGAACTTGCAAAAATTAACAAAAGCATTCTGTAAGCATAAACTGGTTTGTGGAATTTAAAATAAGGAGTAATGCATACTATTTTTTAATTGTGTACTACTCATCCTTTATATCAATACAATGTAAAAATGGGCACGCACACACATTTTTTTCTGGAAAGTTTTTTTTTTATTTTTTTGTTCTGGAAAGTTGGTTGTTCATGTTTTACCAGCATACCCCGCAGGTTCCTTGTCCCTTTGTTCTGAGGGAGACTATATAGTATATATAAATATATATCAGCAGTCACTAGACTCCTGGTTTATTGCTTAGATCTTTTCCAAGTTTCTCCAGGTGAGATTTGTTGGGATCTAGCCTGAGAAACAAAGACAAGAAAGGAGGAACTGTGTGAGGAAGCTGGGCAAAGGCTGAGGAATGAGCATGTAATACCTAGGAAAACTGAATGAATTAAGACCAAATCTCACACATGTTAAGCAGGTTGGGTCAAACTTAGCTCTAGCTGTCTCTCTGTTTCCCACTCCTGGACTATTTGCAAGAAAGCATAACTCTTTTCACTCATCCATGTCTTCCAAGCTAGAGTAAACACATTCAATTTTCAGAAGCTTCCAATGGCAGCAGAAATTGATGTATTAAATTAGGAAGAAGCATTGTTTAGCATATGTGAGAACATGAAAAAAAGCTGAAATACAAAAGTAAATAATGTACTGGGCATGGTGGCTCATGCCTGTAATTCCATCACGTTGGGAGGCCTAGGAGGGAGGATAGCTTGAGGCCAGGAGTTTGAAACCAGCCTGGGCAACCTAGAGAGACTCTGTCTCTACAGGATCACCTAAGGTCAGGAGTTCTAAAGCAGCTTGGCCAACATGGTGAAACTTTGTCTCTACTAAAAAAAAAATACAAAATTTAGCCAGGCGTGGTGGCATGCACCTGTAATCCCAGCTGCTCGGGAGGCTGAGTCAGGAGAATTCCTTGAACCTTTGAGGCAGAGGTGCAGTGAGCCAGAATCACGTCATTGCACTCCAGCCTGGGCAACAAGAGCAAAACTCCATCTCAAATATATATATATATAAAATATATATTATATATTATATGTATTATATATACAATATATTATATGTATTATATATATACAACATATTATATGTATTATATATGCAATATATTACATGTATTATATATGCAATATATTATATATGCAATATATTATATGTATTATATATGCAATATATTATATGTATTATATATACAATATATTATATTATATATACAATATATCACATTATATATACAATATATTATATATTACATACACAATACATTACATACAATATATATTATATATGCAATATATTATATGTAAAATATACACCATATTATATATGCAATACATTATATGTAAAATATACGCTATATTATATATGCAATATATTATATGTAATATATACACTATATTATATGTGCAATATATTATATGTGATATATGCATTATATTATATATGCAATATATTATATAATATATGCAATATATAATATCATATATATTATACTCGATATATAATATAGTATACATATATTGTATACATATATTGTATGATATTATATATCGTATATATTATATCATATATATTATATATAATATATTGCATATTATATATATACAAAAATTAGCTGGGCATGGTGGCATGCACCTGTAGTCCTAGCTACTCAGAAGACTGAGATAGGAGGGTCACTTGAGCCCAGGAGGTCGAGGCTGCAGTGGGACTATGATTGCACCACTGCACTACAGCCTAGGCAACAGACAGACTCCATTTTTTAAAAAGTAAATACATAAATAAAATGAGTATAATGGAGTACTTGTTTACATTTTGATACTACTGCTCCCTGTTGGCTTCGCCATAGCTGATGGAGAGAGGACCGTCTGTTATAAAAGGTGTCTCAGGGGACCTACTATCATCAGAACTGAAGCCTGACTTTCAGAGAGGCTCTTGTCAATTCAGAGAGTATTACAGAACAACAAAACATAGACTTTCTTGCTGTTCCTTCCCTAATCAATACATTGTCTTCACTTAACATCCTTGATGAGAAAAAAATGTTTTTTTATGTCATTTAACCTAAAGTTGCAATTTCCAAGAACCTGTCAATGACATTGAGGACTTACTGTACTAAAAATTAGCAGCTAGCACACATCCTTGACACAACCTTGATTTCATAGTGTATATGTTAAGTGTGCAAGAAACACTTTAACATTTTTTGCCATGTTTGATTATTAAGAAGAAGCTTTGTAGTTTAATTTGGGTATTTTAGCTATTATTGTATGTGTGTTATAATGGGAAATGGAAAGAAAAAGGATCAGGAACAAAAGTAAAAAAAAAAAAATGTCAGAGATCAAGGCAATAGGATTCTGGAGCTAGCACAAACTGACAAATTGGTTTACAAGAGCCAATCGTGCACATCTCTTCTGAACACAGAATTCAGTGCCCTCAAGCTGGTAGCTTGAAACTGGCCTTGGTGAGAGCATTTACATCACAGAAATAATATCCAAAATATATAAAGAACCCTTACAATTCAATAGCAAAAGAAACCAAATAACCCAACTTAAGAATGGGCAAAGGGGCCGGGTGTGGAGGCTCACGCCTGTAATCCCAACACTCTGGGAGGCCGAGGCAGAATCATTTGAGGTCAGGAGTTCGAGACCAGCCTGGCCAACATGGAGAAACCCCCTCTCTACTAAAAATACAAAAATTAGCCAGGTGTGGAGGCAGGTGCCTGTAATCCCAGCTACTCGGGAGGCTGAGGCAGGAGAATTGCTTGAATCCGGGAGGCAGAGGTTGCAATGAGCTGAGATTGTGCCACTGCACCACTCCAGCCTGGGTGACAGAGCAAGACTCTGTCAAAAAAAAAAAAAAAAAAGAATGGGCAAAGGAATTGAATAGAGATTTCTACAAAGAAGACATTAAAATGACCAACAGGTATATGAAAAGATGCTGAACATCACCAATCATCAAGGAAACACAAATCAAAACCACAATAAGGCTACATCACAACTGTTAGAATGGCTATTATCAAAAAGACAAAAAGTAAGTGTCAGCAATGACGAAGAGAAATTGGAACCCTTGTACACTGTTGGTGGGAATGTAAATTGATGTAACCACTGCAGAGAACAGTATGGCAGTACCTCAAAAAACTAAAAATTGGACTACCACATCATCCAGCAATTCCACTTCTGGGTATACATTCAAAGGAACTAAAATCAGGATCTCAAAGAAATAGCCTGCACTCCCATGTCCACTGAAGCATTATTCATAATAGGCAAGATCTGGAAACAATATAAGTGTCCATGTATGGCTACATGGATAAGTAAAATGTAGTATATAAACAAAATAGGATATTATTCAACCTTAAAAAACAAGGAAATCCTGCCATTTGAGACAACACAGATGAACCTGAAGGACATTACACTAAGTGAGATAAGCCAGTCATAGAAGGACAAATACTGCATGATTCCACTTACATGAGGTATCCAAAATAGTCAAACTCATGGAAAAACAGAATAAAATGGTGGTTGCCAGAGGCTGGGGGAAGGGGGAAATGGGAGGTTGATGTTCAATTGGTATAAAGTTTCAGTTACGTAAGATGAATAAGTTCTAAAGCTATGCTGTACAATATTGTATTACTTAACTAATTACTGTAATTGTACAATATTGCTATACTTAACAATACTGTATTGTGAACCTAAAATTTGTTAAGAGGGTAGATCTCAAGTAAAATATTTTTACCACAATTAAAAGGAGACTTTTAATAGACAAGCCACTGATGGGACTCATGGCTGCCAACTTTATGTTTCAATCCAAGGATCTAATTTCAAAGCCTCCATCAATCTCCTGACCCAACTTTTCACTGAAAAACAGCTTCTCAACAGTCTGTTCCTGCAATCATGGTTGTCACTTAAACTTTCATAAACCCTGGAAAATAAGGCGTCTGTATTAAAGAGTAATGCTAAGATGCTAATGGAAACTCACTAATTGAAGTGCTGGTCAAATCCATATTGGGAAGAGGCCCCTGGATTCCACAGAGACTGGTGGCCAACCGGGCAGCTCCCAGAAGCACTGAAGTTATCAAGACCCAGGAGGCCTGCTAATTACTTAAATACCTTCCTATTTTACCCCTTCATTTAACATTTAAGACCTTGAAAGAATCAGATGAACCAAGCAGAAGTTGAATTTTAAGTGGAGTATAGATACTACCAGGTAGTTTTGCATCTACCATAACATAATACTTTTCAAAATATGACACTGATTCTGGGCTTCTTAGTTTTTATATATAAAAACATTTTGGTCTCTGTTATGTTCAAGTGCTCTTGTATCCTCATTATCATGAATGGTCATTTATTGAAAACACAGAGAACTTTTTTTCTCTTACGCACTTTGCAAATTTTCCTCAGCTTCTACAACACATTTTATTTCATCATCAAATCATTTATTTTAGGGCAATGAGACGATAGAAACAAATTACATAGGTGAATTCTTCTTCGGCATCAAGTCATGGATAATGCCAAACTGCGCTGAATCCTGGACAGACAGCAACTCATCTTATGCAACTATTATACAAAGTATGGTAAAGCTATGTCAGCCAACAAAACTTGAAAGGCAGAAAATAGGGCATACTCCTTTATGCCTTAAAGGAAGGGAAATAGACTATCAGTAGCTGGACTCATCTGTTCTTTGTTGCCATTGTCAGAATAAGCCAAGAGATGCATTAGCTCAGAAAAGAATTGTGCTGCTTAACAAGATGGGGGAAGGGGGAGAGGATAAAAGGAAAATGTGAAGTACAATGTAAGCCCCGTATCATTGAAATATAGATCTTTCTTCCATCAAAAAAATGAAAAAAAAAGAAACCTGAAAACCTACTTTATATTTTTTTTAAAAAGACATAAAAAATTCTTTGCAAAGAAAATATCTGATAAAGGACTATTACCTAAAATGTACAAAAACTCTTAAAATTCAACAGTAAGGAAACAACCCAATTAAAATATAGTCTAATACCTTAATAGACATGTCACCAAAGAAGATATACAGATAGCAAATAGGCATATGAAAAAAATGTTCCATATCATATGTCACCAGGGAAATGCAAATTAAAACAAAAATGAGATACCACTACACATGTATTAGAATGTCCAAAATCCAAAACACAACACCAAATGCTGGCAAGGATGTGGAGCAATAGGAACTCTCATTCATTGCTGATGGAAAAGCGAAATGGTACAGTCACTTTGGAAGACAGTGTGGCAGTTTCTTACAAAACTAAGCATACTCTTACCATAAGATATAGCAATTGCACTCCTTGGTATTTACCCAATGAAGTTGAAAACTTATATCCACACAAACACCTGAACCGGAATATTTATAGCAGCTTTATTTATACTTGCCAAAACTTGGAAGCAATCAAGATGTCCTTGAGTAGGTGAATGGATAAATAAACTGTGGTACATCTAAACAATTGAATATTATTCAGTGCTAAAAAGAAATGAGCTATCAAGTAACTAAAAGATATGGAGTAAACTTAAATGCACATTACTAAGTGAAAGAAGCCAATCTGAAAAGGCCACATATTTTATGATTCCAGTTATGTATCATTCAAGAAAAGGCAAAACTATGGAGACAGTAAAAATATCAGTGGTTGCCAGGGAGTGGGGGAAGGGATGAATAGGTGGGGCACAGAGGATTTTTAAGAGAAATAAAACTACTCTCTATGATACTATAGAAGTGGATACACATCACTAAGCATCTATCGAAACCCATAAAATATACAGTAATGTAAACTGTGAGTTTTTGGTGATAATGATGTGTCCATGTACGTTCATCAATTGAACAAATGTACCACTCTGATGGAAGATGTTGATAATGGGGAGGCTCAACACATGTGGAGGCAGAGCATATAAGGAATATCTCTGTACCTTTCTCTCACTTTTGTTGTGAACCTAAAACTACTGTAAAAAGTAAAGTCTGTTAAAGTCAGGTAGTGTGACACCTCCAGATTTTTGGTCACGATTGCTTTGGCTATTCAGGACCTTTTGTGGTTCCATATACATTTTAAAATTGCTTTTTCTATTTCTGTGAAGAATGTCATTGGTATTTGATAGGGATGGCATTGAATCTATAGATCATTTTGGGTAGTATTGTCATTTTCATAATATTAATTCTTCCAATCCATGACCATGGAATATCTTTCCATTTTTTGTATCCTCTTCAATTTCTTTCTGCAGTGTTTTATAGTTTACCTTGTAGGGATCTTTCACTTCTTTTGTTAAATTTTCCTAGGTACTTTATATTTTTTGTAGCTATTACAAATGGTATTGATTTCTTGATTTCTTTTTCAAATTGTTCACTGTTGGCATATATAAATACTACTGATTTTTGTATGTTGATTTTGTATTCTGCAACTTTACTGAATTCATTTATCAATTTTAACAGTGTTTTTGATGGAATCTTTAGGGTTTTCTAAATATAATACCATGTCATCTGTGAACAAAGTTGATTTGAATTCTTCCTTTCCAATTTGAATGCCCTTTATTTCTTTCTCTTGCCTGATTTATCTAGCTAGGATGTCCAAGAAAATGACAAAAACATCCTACTTATGTTGTGGATGTCATGAGTGTGGTTTAAAGCAATGATTGGATAAAAAACTGCTACCAGTAAATCATTTCAATTAGCTATACAGATCAAGAAAATTTTTTTTAAAAATAACGTGGTATATACTTTTGCCACACACAGCTGAGAAATTCAAGTTATGTGTACTAAAATGAAAACAAGAAAAACTAGGCAGAATGAACTGGAGGGGTGGGACTAATTATGCCTGGAATGCAGGAAAAAGAGAAAAGGGTGAGGAGAAATGGAGGGAGGGAGGGGGAAAAGAGGGAGGAAGGGAATCAGGAAACACTACAAAGCTACAAATCAGGGCTTTTTTTCCCCTAGAAAGCCAATTTACCAGCACACCACAGGCTCGAGGATCTTAGTGATCATCAAATGTAACCCCTTGGAGAATACTAAAGAGGGCAAGTGGGGTTGGGACACTGGGAAATGAGCAAAAAGCCAAAAGGTGTGAATTTGTGCAGGATGTGCAGGAAAGGGATGTTGAGAAAACCTTGCCCTCTTACCTTCTCCTAGGTTTTGAGACTTGTTCTGTATTCTGGGCCACGCAGTGTGTGTGTGTGTGTGTGTGTGTGTGTGTGTGTGTGTGTGTGTGTGTGTGTGTGTGTGTGTGTGTGTGTGTGTGTGTGTGTGTGTGTGTAGCAGGAGAGCAATTGTCATAAATACTTACACAAGTAGAGAGCAACTCACAGAGCTAAGCCCGCCTAAGTGAATGTATGGCTTTTTATGCCTTTAGTTCCAGTCCCCAGAGCAACTAAAAGACAAAGCAGTCACAGGTCCCCACCTGGTAGCCAGGAGAGCAAAACCTCAGTACAGCTCAGCACAATGATCTCTGCTTAACAGATTAGCTACAAATAATTCACCCACTGCTCCAAATTGCTAGGCTAGGCTGGAGTGGCAATTCTTGAGGAACAGAGGAATTAAATGACCAGGTTGGTCCATATCCACTTCCTTGGCCCTTCTCATTTTCCCTGGGTCATTCAAATACCCACTCAGCAGGGGCAGACAACACAGAAAAGCTCCTGCATTGCCCCGCTCCTCTTGTTTAATTGTTAGATTCTAAAACCACTCACGACCGGATGCAGTGGCTCAAGCCTGAAATCCCAGCACTTTGGGAGGCCGAGGTGGGCAGATCACCTGAGGTCAGGAGTTTGAGACCAGCCTGGCTAACATGGCAAAACCCTGTCTCTAATAAAAAATAAATAAAACATCAGCCAGACGTGTTGGTGCACGCTTGTAGTCCCAGCTACTCGCGAGGCTGAGGCAGGAGAATTGCTTGAACCCGGGAGGTGGAGGTTGCAATGAGCAGAAATCATGCCACTGCACTCCATCCTGGGTGACAGAGCAAGACTCCGTCTCAAAAATAACATACGTACCTTACCATATCATGAGGCAAAATAGAAGCAGGGGCACAGTGATGTACAAGTGCCTGGAATCTGGAAAAATTAAGGCCAGGGGGAGTTATAATGAAAAATACTAGCTGATGTTTACTGAACATTTACTATGTGTCACACTCCACAATAAACCTTTCATATAAATCACTTCATTTAATCTTCCCAACCAAATATAATACGTAGCATCTTCCCCACTTCACAGCTAAAATGATAGAAGTATAAAGAGATTAAATAATTTATCCCAAATTATACAGCTAAATGTTGGAAGGGGGGTCTGCTATCATGTGAATATTTATGTTCCCCCAAAATCCATATGTTGAAATCTAATCCCTAAGGTGTTGACATTAAAAGATGGGGCCTTTGGGAGGTGATAAAGTTGTATGGATGGAATTCTCATGACTGGAATTAGCGCCTTTATAATAGAGGCCCATGGGAGCTTGTTTGCCCTTTTCCTACCACGTGATGACACAGAAAAAGGCACCATCTAAAAACCAGAAAACAGACACTGAACCTGTCAGCATCTTGGCCTTGGACTTTTCAATCTCCAGAACTGTGAGAAATAAATGTCTGTTCTTCATAAGTTACCCAGTGTGTGGTATTTTGCTATATTAACCTGAATGGACTAAGACGGGGTCTATCCCAGTCTTTCTTATTTCAGAACCAAAGGCAGAGTTCAGGGGAAGCTGAAATGAGGTACCATACTCTTATAAGGATGTGGAGATAATTGTATTAATTTAAGGGCTACTAACAGAATTTATTCATTCATTCTTTCAACATGACCCAAGTATTGTTTTAGAATAGTGAAGAAAACAGATGAAATTCCTTGTCTTCACAAAGTTATATTGTAATGAAAGGTAAGTCCTTTTAGGGAGAAAACTGCATATATTGGGACAAATACTTTAATAAATGCTTGCAGCAGAAGGTAGTAAAGCCCCTCTGATGATGACTAGCAGGGACACCCCTGTAGTCTGACAAAGTTAAGTTTATTAACTTCCTAAAGCAAGGGAGACTGCACATCAGAGGAAGCATGGGGCAACTCATGAAACAAATGAAGTGATAGGGATATTTGAGATTGGGAAGAAGAGAAGAGGGGAGGTAAAATTTAAATGAAGCAGCATTTTGATAGTCTCAAAGTAGAACAGGGATATGCATAAAGGCATCAGCATCAGGCCTTAGCTCAGAAGTAGACCCAGCCTAAGATACTTGAGAGCTAGGCTTTTTGGCTCTATGTTCATTTGTTAATTAACAAAAAGAATCTGAGTTTATTTTTACAGGTTCAAAAAGGTCATCCCCCAACTCTAATGACCTTAGTGTTAAGTGGCAACAAGGCCACATAAAAGTAAGGAGGCTGCTCTATCAATGTAGAAGGAAAAGAATTTAGCATTCTCAGGGCAAGCTGAGAGGCAGAGGTGAGGAGCTGTGATGGGAAGGGCACAGTCAGAGTGAGATGCACGAAGCCTGGTGGCAAGGGGAGGGGTAACGTGACTGGGGAAAGTCTACTGAGCTCATGGATGGATTGTGAGTGAGAGCAGTAGTAGGAATGAGAGAGAGAGAAAAAGAGAGAATGAACGAGAGAGAGAACCAGACAGAGAGACAAAGGCTATGTTTCACACAAATATAGTGTGGGACAGGGACAGCATGAGTGCCCGGGAAGTATGAGGCTCCTCTGGAAGTTAACAGAAGTTTTTGGAATGTGTTTGAACTTCCACAGGCCATGAAATAATTTCACATCATAGATCACAAGAGCAGGAAAACTTTAAGCTAATTTAAAATATATACGACACAGGGCAAGTCAAAGAAGTCTCACTTCAACCTACAAATAATAAATTTGCAGAACAAATTCCCTCAAGAAATAGACACCTGGATTCAAGTTCTACCTCTATTAGTCAACAACTGACAGATTCAGAAACAGGCAAACAGAAGTCACAATGACCATGGAATAAGCAGTTGAGACAAGCAAGATATTAAAAATGTAAGAAAGCCAAGCTGGTTAAGACAGCACTATTTCCATGTACGTACTTCTTCCTCAAGAAGCAGGTGGTTCCATGAGGCCCCCTCACTCTAAAGGTGAAGGTAGGACAATCAGTTACATCTGGCTAATGGAAATCAAGTGTCCACTGTTGTGTTATGCCGATAATGTAGACAGTGAGCTAAGACTACAGGCAGGCGGGGCCACCCATGTGCAGTGACACAAAGATAATTGTAAACTTAACTGTCTAAAATGCAATTTAATATCTTGGCATCTTAAGAATATACAACTTTAGCATTATTGGCTGAGCCATTAAAAGTCACCATGTGAATCCAGAGTTATGGTCCTGAGCAAGGAATCACAACTGGAAAGGAGTCAGACTTCAAGACTTAGTGAGGCAAATCTGTCCTTTAGGGATATTTTATTTATCCCACACAGTGACTTAAAATGTTCTTAAGCTAACTTTCCACAAGTTAAAAAATGGGAGCCATCATGTTATTTAAAAAATCAAGTTACCTGCTTCTCTTGAAGAATCAGAAGATCTAACAAGATTTGGCCCATATTCCCATGTGACAAAAAGCAGCTGCAGTGGATGATAAGTGCATTCTCTGTTTCCCTGGAGTCCCTACCACTCCTGATTGTCTCATACCCAGCCAGTTTCACTGATTTCTATTACTTGGCAGACTCCTGGAGGGGTTTGTAATTCCTGACTAAAGTATCAACGTTCATAGCACTTTGCTGAAAAAAAGATGAATGTATCCCATTTGTTCACTCATATTCTTAAAAAGTGGTTTGGGGGATTTTGTCCAGAATATAATATTACACTTTAGTAAGGTTCCTTTTTTCTAGGCTGTGCAAAGGGTCATGCTTCCCCTCACTCCAGATTTCCTTCTTCATTCACTGTATGGTCAGTGTGGTGTCTTCTGTTTGGTTATCAATGTTTGTTTGTGAAGAAGGACAGTGTGACCTCTCGGGCAGGAGGACCCTTAGAGTGAGGAAAGCCGTTAGCAAATCAATCCTAAAGTGATTTATTTCCAAGCAGTAGATAGCAAGGAGGCAGTGTATATATATCATTTGGACAAGGCCTTAATAAAGATAAATTCGGAGTTTGAGTTCCTCTAAGGAAGTGGCTTTAACTTCCGACATATGCCAAAATGCACTTCACAACTAATTAGGTGGTATTCACATATGCCTTGCAAGTGAGTATAGTTAGGCACTTGGATAAGAGTGATGCATTTGTCTACATTTAGATGTGCCATTGATGGTCTGAAAAATCAGGGGACTTTGAGACCATGGAGCAACAGCTAGAGTTAAATTCAAGGAGATTCTCAAAGCCAATAATTAATGCATGCTCATTAAAAAATCTATGTCAAGACTGTTTTGCTGCAGCACAGAGGGCAAATAAACATTGAATGTCAGTCTTACCTTCATGTGATTAATAAAATCATGATTGCGGAATTCCATTTTTATTGTCTCATATATACATTTGTAGTATCTCTGCAGTCACACATACACACGCATACAAGTTGGGGTAAAGGACTAGGGCTGACTCAATCGTCCAAATGATCTTAGCAACTAGTACTTTGAGCTCTCTGATTTGGAACTCAGGACCCAGACTAAAATAAGGCAAGCTAGGTGCCTAGGGCACAAAATTTAAGGAGGTGCTCACTTCCAGGGCATGCGTATGCAAGTTAGTGCCTCCTTAAATTTTGCTCCCTTGGGGCCTGCTTTGCCTCACCCTAGCTCTGTTGAGAATATTTTCATTCTTGAATTGTGATGCTAAAGTTCTCACTAAGGGAATAGGAAGGCCAAAAAATGTGGAATACCTACAAAATCAAGTGCAGACATGAGCAATAACAACTTACCGGACACACTGGGCAGATAATACCATAAACCCTTATATCTAGTCGACAGTAAGGAAAGAGAGGGGTCAGTATAAATTAATGGCATGTCTGAATATCCATTTCTCAATTCCAAAGCCTAGTGATGGAACTAAGGGCTAAAAAGAAGCTGCCAAGTAAAGAGCCTACAGGTAAAAAGTGAAGGATCCCACTGTGAAGTTCTGTGGTTTGTGATTGGTGCATTAGTTGATTGTACCAGCGGGGCTAATAGAAACTAAAACTCATTTTTTCAACTAGGCTAAGAATCTGTAAAATCTTAATAATGTGATTAATTTGCTTGTGAAACCTTTTACATACAGAGTCCAAAAGGGAAACCTCAGCTCTGTCTCATTTACGACAAAGTCCAAGTACAAAATAGTTCCAGTTAGTTCCATCACGCAGGCAGGTGTGAGGCAGGAGACCTCAGGTCTTCTTACTTTGCTTCATAAGACTTAGGCTAGATTACAAACTAGCCTCTGTTTTAAACCCTAACCCACTTTATCTTCTCTTCCTTCTTCCACCCTAATCTCCAAGGCCAACACATGACTGAGAAAAGAACAGGCTAAAATGGTGCCAACTTGAGTCATTATTATCCAGCTTTAATTGGTACCCAACTTGAGACTTTCCAGATAGAAGATCACTGAGTGTTTCCAGGTGGGGGGAAAAAAAAGCCACCTCTTCAACAAAATTGATAAAATTGGCTTATGAAGCTCTGTGGGCACAAAGTCACGCTTGTTAAGCAGAGAAGCTCTCTAGTAATGAATTCCAAACATAGGGATTAGCATTTCCTTTGAAATAGTTACAGCACATGGAAAAAAAAGTCCTCAATAAAATGTGGTTTCCATTTCCTGAATTCCACTTAGCTCAGCTCTCTGGCCGGTGTTCCCTTAGTTTGACTGGGCTATGTAGGAGTGGAGTTTTCAACACACAATTTTCAAATGAGTAATTGCACTAAGCATAGTCCAGAAACTAACATAAGTAGTGTTGCCCTTCAAAAGCTTATGTTCAACATTCTAAATTAGTTGAAGCCACTCATCAATTATTCAAATATTTATTAACTACATCTAAGTGTGCATGCTCTATTCTTAGTGCTGTAGGGAGGCAGGGTGAGAGTGACAGATCCAGGTTCTGCTATGGGAGTTAACTGTCTAGTAAGGAGGTTAAGTTATGCACATGAATAGCTAATATGAAGTAGAAAAAATTACATTCCACAAGAGAGAAACAGACAAGGGGCTGGAACACTCAAAGTGCATTCTTCAGACCAGTGCATAAGTATCACTTCAGAGCTCATTAGAAATGAAGAATCTCAATTCCCAACCCTGACTGACTGATTCAGCCTCTGTAGTTTAACAAGATCCACGGGTGATTCTTGTACACATTAGTTTCAGAAGCCCTCAACTAGAATAGATCAGAGGAAGGAGAAATTGCTTCCTGCTGAGGGGCTCAGAAAAGCCTAAAGAAGGAAGATGGCATGTGAGCCAGATTTCGAAGTGTCATAAACTTGGTTGACCACCAAAATTTTCTCTCTGCTTCTTCCATACGTATAGCTAGACTACATTTCCTAGCTCCCCCCCTCACAGTTATGTATGAATGTGCCTACTTCCAGACCCAGACCCTAAGAGAGTGTACATGTCTTATTCACCCTTTCCTTTTCCTCTAGCTGGAACGTGAATGAGGTGGGCCACTCTTCATCATTCAGATGAGGATGACACTCTAGGGGATGGTAGAGCAATAACTTTTTGACCTGACAACTTATAAGGGGGCTATGATCCTGAATGACCACACGAAGCAGAGTCATTGCATTCTGAAACACAACAGAGCTGTTACACGAGAGAAAAAAAAATGAAGTTCTGAATTTTTAAGCCACTCTACTCTATGGTCTCTTTTTTATAAGGGCCTATGGTTACTGTAACAAATGCAGACATATAAAATGTCCGTACAAAGAGATGGTGAGAAAGGTGTTGCTCATTAAGGGAGCAGCATATGTAGACACAGGTATGTGCCAATGCTTATGGAGCATTCGAGGAATCACAATCATTTGACTGAAACATATGGTATATGAAGTTGTAAAAGCAAATAGAATTAGAAAGGTAAGTTGAAAATTAGATTATGGGTGATGTGGCACTCCAGGCCACTGGTGACAGGGAGCTATGGAAGATCTAACATGGAAATGACACAATGTTTGGGGGAAAACATTCTGGCAATAGTGTGTGTAATGTGTTGAAGGGGGGAGAGAAGAGGTGTAGAAAGTCCAGTTAAGCTTTTGCAATAGTCCAGCTGAAGAATGGCAAGAAGAACCTCAATGAGGTGATTCTGGTAGAAATATAGGGATAAAAGTGTTCATATTTTCAATTTAGGTACTTCTCCAATAAAATCTAATAAGGAGCTTTGAGCTTTCAGAGGCAGAACCAACAACCAGGTATCTATTGTAGACTATAATTAGTTACTCCAATTCCACAGAAATACAGTAAACCACCACAGATCTTTGAACGCAGACGTAGGCAACAAAAGAAAAAATATATACGAATATGGGAAAAGTTTCATAACCAGAAAAAGCTAATTATTATGTGGCAATGTATCAAATATATTTCTCTTCATTTATATTTCTAGAAGTTAAACTAAAAGTGACTTTTTTGTGAAATATTATCTTCCAGAGCTCCTCTCACTTCTAAGCTAAAGTTTTCTCTTTAACTAATTGTCTACAGTAAACACCTAACATCTGACCTTAGTTTCTTTACCTCAGACTCTATTATAGCCCTAGAGGCATTGGAATCATTTCAATACACTCTTCGTTAGAGCCAGAGTTAGAGTTGTTAACATTTTAAATTTAAAAATACTTGTGTAATTTTGCTTTTACGAAAATGTATATATTTATGTATGGGGTATGCCCTAAAGCATGGCTCAGCCATACTAGAAATTAAGTAAGCTTCATGATAAAGCTGGTACTGGTTACAATTCCAGGATTGTAATGGGATCCAAATGAAGCACTCCTGAGGGTGTGAGCACACAAATATTGAACTTGAAAATTACAGGCTTTCAAGAGTGTAGAGAGTGTACTAATGAAGTTGATTGAAATCAATTACCCTTCTGAAAATTGGGAGGTATTCAGAGAACAATTAGGAAGACTCCAATCCATATTCATTAATATAGAGTGGGTCCCCAAATGACAGAGATAGCTGCTGTGATTAACAAAGAGGTTTTAAAAAAAGATAGCCTCATAAAAGAAATAGACGTGGGAAAGACTTCCAGTGCACAATGGACAGTAACATACTTATATTAGAAAGAAGGTGTAATCTAATTCACGATTAAATGTATTTCTTAGTAATAGAAGTAGAATGAGGGAATTCAATTCAAGTGTGCTACCCAACACACAGAGAAAACGAAGAAGACTTTTTTTGCTCCCGCCCATGGCCTATTTGATAACTTGATAATTGTCTTGGTCCATTCAAGCTGCTATAACAAAATACCATAGACTCAGTGGCTTATAAATAACAGAAATTTATTTCTCACAATTCTGGAGGCTGAGGAGTACAAGATCAAGGCAGACTTCGCATCTGGTGAGGGCCCACTTTCTGGCTCATAGATGGTGCCTCTTATTATATCCTCACATAGTAGAAGACACAAGGCAGCTCTCTGGGGTCTCTTTTGTTTAGGCATGAAACTTACTCATGAGGGCTCTGCCTTCATGACTTAAACACCTCCCGAAGCCCCCACTTTCTAATACCACTACATTGGAAGTTAGTGTTTCAACTTATGAATTCTAAGGGGGAACACAAACATTCAGACCATAGTAATAATATAACATGTAATAAGTCAGGGCCTAAACATAGGAGAGGAAGAAGGCAGCTGCCTGTCAGGAGATCCCTAGCCAGAAAGCTCTCCCCTGCTGGGCTGCGTTGTACAAACAGTCTCAGAATTCATCTTAGCCCTTAAGAAATGAATTCAGGTTCTAATCAAAGGCCTACCACCTATTTGCTGAGGTTTCTTGAGGGAATCATCAACCTTTCTGTAAAACGTTGATGACAATACTTTATTCTGTAAAATGTTGATGATAATACTTTGTTCTACCAACCTCACAAAGTTGTTTATAATCAAATATGACTGCATATGTGAAAGGTGATCATTCCTGCAGAATATAATGAATTTTTATTGTTTTACTTCCTTGTTCACAGTGACAGCTTACTATGTTCTAGGCACAGTGCTAAGCATTTTATCTTCATTAATGATTTACTCTTCACAACTACTCTATGGAAATGGGTTCTATTATTATCCCATTGTACAGGTAAGTAAACTGAGTCTCACAGAGTTTAACATGCCCATGGTCACACAGCTAGTAAATGGCAAAGCCACAATATGAGGCCAAGCAGTTTGATTTCAGAGCCCATATTCTATACCACTGCACTCTACTGACTCCTGATATTAATATCTGACATGTTAATATCTGCAATTTACAGGTTACAGTGTACTTTCATATACGTACTCATTCGATCAGTACCCCAATCCTGTGAGGTAGGGAAATTATCTCCAGTTGCTTGGAGAGGAAACCAGATTCGGAGGGAATTACTTAACCAAGGCTGAACAGCTAGTGTTAAGTGTTATTCCCAATATGCAAAAGCTGCTTTACCAATTTGTACTGTTTTCCTAAGTACATGGGGATCAGTAAATGTTCTCTTGGTTAGCTGGCATAAGAATTCTATTCTCTGGGGAAAATATATGTTTATGTGTGTGTATATATACACATATATACACATATACATGTACAGATTTTTTTATTAATAGGAGACAAGGTATACAAATTTATTTAATGTGTGTACACAAGAACTTTCAGAATGAAGACCCAACTTCCTAGTAAGGTACAGAAGCTTATATACTATAAATGCCCAACAGGTTCTTCCTGCCCACTGCAGAAACAAAACCAATTCACTGAGATTATGGCACTGCAGTAAAGAAAGAGTTAATTAATACAGGCTAGCCATGTGGAAGATGGAGTTATTACTCAAATCAGTCTCTTTGAAGACTCAGAGGTTAGGGTTCTTCAAGGATACTTTGGTAGACAGGGGACTAGGGAATGGGTACTGCTGACTGGTTGCAGATGCAATCATAGGGGTGTAGAAAATGGTCTTCACATTCTTTTACAGAAATGAATGCACTGAGTCAGCCTCTGGGTTGAGGGGACTGAGCACAGGACAAGCTGAGTCATGAGTCACAACTCCCAGTGGAGTCAGTCAGTTACCAGAATGCAAATATTTGAAACACATCTCAAAAGACCAATCTTAGCTCTACAATAGTTATGTTATCTATGGGAGCAATTGGGGACATCACAAATCATGTGACATCTGGCAACACGACCCTTGAGCAGTAAGGCATTACAAAAACTATGCCTACATTTTAGCATAATTCCAGCCCCTCCCATAATCCTAATCTTGTGGCCTTTCATTAGTCAAAGGCAGTTTAAGCCCCTGAACAAGAAGGCAAACAGTTTTAAGAATAGACTGTTATCATCCTTGCTTGGAAGTTAAACTATAAGCTCCTCGCATGGTTAGCTTGGCCTACACCCAGGAATGAGTGAGCATAGCTGGCCTGTGAGGCTAGAAGCAAGATGCAGTCAGCCATGCTAGATTTCCCTCACTGTCAGTAATCTTTGCAAAGGTGGATGCAATACCACTTCAAGGTTATAGAAAGAATGGGGGTTTGAATCCTGGTAAAACAGATTATGGGATGGGGGAGAAGAGGAATTCTGTTGAGGGGATTACCAAGGAGAATGAATGGATATGGGAACTTGTAAATACTTCTCTTTGGAATTTAAATGATCTTTGGAGATAGACATTATACTTGTAAAAGTGTCTGTTCAGGTGTAGTTACATGTTGGTCTTCTTTTCTGCAATAGATAAAGAGATAACAGGAAATGGAAGAAAAAAAACAATTGTTCTCCTTGGTGGGTCTGGATCTTAGGCAGATAAAGGAATTTCAGCTTCTTTGGGAGAGACAGTCGGGGAAGAGGGAAGGTCAGAGAGAGCTTCAACCTTCTTCATCTCAGAGTGTGTGTGTATGTGTGTGTGTATATATGTGTGTGTGTTTGTTTATATATATGTTTATATATACGTTTCTATATATATATGTTTCTATATATATGTTTATATACACACACACACATATAAATCTGATAAAGATCCATGGAATTTAGAAATAGCATGGCTCCTGAGGTGTAACAGCACAAGACAACCATAGCTAAAGATTAAAGCCTAGGTCAAGTTCTAGTGAGGTGCCAGGATGGGGGCTCTAAGCATCCAAATGCATTTGCTAACTGACAATCCTAGAAACAGGTTGAAGATCTAAGCCATTTTTGATAAACTGTACCTCATAAGCCCTTCAAAGGTAAATCTATTGACAAGTATGATTCATTAGTATACTAAGCACAGCTTACAAAAGAACTCATCTGTGGAGCTTTTAACTGCAAAGAGTAATTTGTTTGAATGCAGAATTCAGTATCAGTCAATGAATGAAGGTCAGGATTAGGTGACTTCTCTTTAGCAGATTTCAAGTCAACCCTGAAACTCAGCCATCAGTGCATTTCCCATCGCCACCCCCACTTTCTCTCAAAGGCAAATGAAGTACACATATAAGGCTGAGAAATAAGAGACTCTTGCTTGTGGTATGCTTTCATTCTCTTCCTGGCTCTCTGTTCTCTAGACACCCAGTGACCTCATGCTGCCTCCCATTGCTGTGTACCATCTGGTGATGCCCTCACTGCAGTATCTCATGTCTCTCACCTACACTTATCTATTCGAGTAACCTACGTGACCCCTTTCCTTCGGATATCATGTGGGATTGCAAGTGGCTCTGAGAAATTAATTAGTACTAATTTGTTAATGGCCGAAAATAAATTTGTTGTTTAGACCCACACCTATCCCACTCTAGGTAATAGAAGGCAGTGGGTACAGCAAATTAAAGCTGGCCTAAAAATCCACCAGACTGAAAGACAGGACAACAGAATCCTAGCTCAACTTTTCTACAACTGAAAGACAGGACAACAGAATCCTAGCTCAACTTTTCTACAACTGGGCTGTGGGATTTATTCTCTTTGGGTGTCACTTTCTTAACCGTAATCAGAATTCGTTACCACAAATGGTAATCCATTTGTGGATTACCAGTACTCTCCTGCATGCCTCCACAGTCTATCCTTGCCTACCCCAAAGTGAAGAGGACTTATTTTGGAATTCGGTAGGTTTTTCTACAAAACAGGACTGACTCTACTTGTGTTTATACACAGCTCATTGCTCTCCAGAAGAGGCCCTCTCCTTTCCTTAATTGAACCTGACTCTATATTTTGAAGAATGGATGAAAAGAGAATGTTGGAAGCATTCTTAGAGTATTTTAACTTAAGGTTCAATCTTACAGAGTTGTAAATGCCAAGATAAGACTTTGGAACTTGATTCTCCAGGACAACAGGGAATCATGGAAGTTTTCTGAGCAAAGGAGTGACAAACAAGGTTGTGTTGTGTTTGTAATACTAAATAGTTAAATTATCACTCTGTGGAAAAAAATCAAAATATTTCTTTGCCATATTTTGACACGGTTGTTCAAAGGACCTGCAAACAGAAGTAGCCCTGCAAAGCTTTCTTTTGTGTGGAAGATTTGTACCTGTAGAGAATCTGCATTGATGAAGCCAGGTTTCCTCTGAGGCCTTCCCTTGTCCAGATCTAGGAATGATTAACTGAAAGTCTGACACCCTTAAAGGCCCGAAAGAAATATTTACCATCTATTCTTTCTGAGGGCTGCTACCCATGAGGTTTCATCTACATAACAAGACCATCTTGCTAGCCAGGACTCCTCCCACTCCCATAATCAATTTTGCCACAAGCTAAGCCCCCATTGTTTCTTTAACCTCAAGACGATATATAATCTTCTGTGCCCCATTGGGGTGTTGGGGTTATCACTCTGTGGTTCTTCCCCATGTGAATAAGTTTGTGTGCTGGAGAGAGAAATCAGCAAGATGATCCACTACAGACACCAGGTGCTTGTCCCTCACCCCCCACAAGAAAGGACCAAGGCAATGAAAAAACAAATAATGTTTAACTAGAGTGTCAAAAGAAGAGTGCTGCAGTGCAGATGCACCTTTGTTGACTAGAAATCCAGAAGAGCAGCATGGAAGCACCCAGCCTCTACAGCCCCTTCTTCACCACCTGGATCAGATCTGCCTGGAGCCAGAAGGGACTTCCCATCATGGGGTAAAGGCAAGCAGAAGAACCCCACCAGCCTCCATTGCCTCACAAAAACCTATAGTCCTTACTACAGGAAAATCCCATAGATTTTTCACACCTACCCCCTGTGAACTTGAGACTAGACCCACTGCTGAAGTCTACTGTACCTCCCCAACACTAGGGCTCCATCTTCATTCCACTAAGCCCACACTGGTAGCTGAACACTACAACCCCAGCTGTGCAGAGCTTGGACCCAGGATCAGCTATGACCTTGCTCCTGCACAACAGGGAAACCAACTCCCACCATAGACACTTCCAGCCAGAGGAACAGTCTGGCATTCCCACCAAGTGCAAACCCACCCTTGAGCCAGCCAAACTGCTGCATTCCCTCCCTCAAGCAGGAAAGGCCCTCAAGCCTCTGAACAGCTGACACACTCCCAGAAGGTGGAGCAGCTACAGACCCACTCCCAAGGCCTGAGAAACAGCCCCACCCCTTACAGACAAGCCCCTGGCCTGACCAATAGCCATGCAGCCCCTAATCAGGGCCTGAGAAAAGCTCCAGGGCCACCACCAGCAGATATACCCCCGTCCAATCAGCAGAGTGCCCATGCCTTGGGACTGAGAAACAGCCCCGCGGGCCACCCTGGTGGGCAAGCCTCCAGGCCAGCCGAGCAGCCTTGTACTCACATTCCGGACCTAAGAAGCAGCCCTACGGCCACCCCTAGCAGACATTTACCCATGCCAGCTGAGAAGCCATGGGACTGTATCCTGGGTCTGAGAAATATCCCTGAGGGCTGTCCCTGGCAGACACACCCCAGGTCAGCTGAGCAGCTGTGCGCCTGCATGCCAGGCCTGAGAAACAGCCCCATGAGCCACCCCAGCAGACACATACCCAGGCCAGGTGAGAAGCCATACAACCACATCCCAGGCCTGAGAAATAGCCCCGTTTCCTGGCAGGCACACCCCCAGGCCAGCCAAGCAACTGCGTGAGCGTGCTCCCAGCCAGAGTGTAACAGCCCTCATAGACCCAACCCAAGCCCCAAGTTGGTTGACTCACCATGGCACACACTCTCCCCCAACCTGAGAAATGCCTCGCAAGTCTACCCCCAGCAAAGCCACAGCACCACAACCACAAACTCTTCACTGTCTAGGCCCTGAGACACTCAAAATGTCACTAGCATGGATTACACATGGAATATTCTCCAGGATTGATCATGTGTTAGAACACAAAACGAGTCTCAAAAAAAAAAAAAATTAAAAGTGGAAATCCTATCAAGTATCTTACCTGGTCAAAATGGAATGAAACTAGAAATCAATAACAAGAGGAACATTTTAAACTATACAAATGCATGGATATTAAACAACATGCTCCAGAATGACCAATGGGTGAAGGAAGGAATTAAAAATGAAATTTAAAAATTCCTTGAAACAAATGAAAATAGAAACAAAACACACCAAAATCTATAGGGCACAGCAAGAGCAGTACTGAGAGGCAAACTTACAGGATGAATAAGTTTTAGGGAACTAATAAAAAAGTGAATACTTGACAGATCCTTACATAAAAAAAGAAAACGTGAAAGATTTCAAATCAATAACTTAATGATGGCCGGGCACGGTGGCTCACGCCAGTAATCCCAGCACTTTGGGAGGCCGAGATGGGCAGATCACGAGGTCAGGATATCGATACCATCCTGGCTAACACGGTAAAACCCCGTCTCTACTAAAAATTCAAAAAATTAGCCAGGCGTGGTGGTGGGTGCCTGTAGTCCCAGCTACTCGGGAGGCCGAGGAAGGAGAATGGCATGAACCTGGGAGGCAGAGCTTGCAGTGAGCCGAGATCGTGCCACTGCACTCCAGCCTGGGCAACAGAGTGAGACTCCATCTCAAAAAAAATAAAAATAAAAATAATAACTTAATGATATATCTCAAGTAATTAGAAAAGGAAGGACAAACCAAACCAACCCCAAATTAGTAGAAAGAAAGAAATAATAAATCGCAGAGCAGAAATAAATGGAATTGATACTAAAAAAAGTTTTAAAAGATCAATAAAACAAAAAGTTGTTTTTCTTAAAATATAAAATTAACAAACCATTAGCTAGACTAAGTAAAAGTCATAGAAGTCCCAAACAAAATCAGAAACATGGAGATGTCACAATGGATCCCACAGAAATACAAAGGATCATTAGAAACTACTATAATCAACTATACATCACTAGATTTGAAAACCTAAATGAAATGGACAAATTTCTGGACACATACAACCTAACAAAATGGAACAAAGAAGATGTAGGACATATGAACAGACCTATAACAAGTAACAAGATTGAATCATTAGTAAAAAATCTCCCAACAAAGAAAAGTTCAGGACTGGATGTCTTCACTGCTGAATTCTACCAAGTCTTTAAAGAAAAATTAATACCAATTCTTCTCAAATTATTCCAAAAAACTGAAGTGGAGAAAATTCTTCCTAAGTCATTTTGCAAAGCCAGCATAATCCCGATACCAAAACCAGGCAAGGACAAAACGTAAAAAATAACTACAGGCCAGTATTCCTGATCATAGATGCAAAAATCCTCAACAACATGCTAGCATACTGAATCCAACAACACATCAGAAAGATAATACAGCACGATAAAGTGGGATTTATCCCAGAAATGCAAGGATGTTTCAGCATATGCAAAGCAAAAAACATGATACATTGCATCAACAGAATAAAGAATAAAAACCATATGATCATCTCAAAAGAAGCAGAAAAAGCATTTGATAAAGTTCAGCATCCCTTCATGATAAAAACTCACAATAAATTAGGTATCGAAGGAAAAGCACTTCAACACAATAAAGGCCATATATGACAAACCCACAGCTAACATCCTACTGAATGGAGAATAGCTAAAAGCTTTTCCTCTAAGAACTGGAACAAGACAAGGATGCCCACTTGCTCCACTCCTATTCAACATAGTACTAGAAGTCCTGGTTGAGAAATTAGGCAAGAGAAATAAATAAAGGGCATCTAAGGCATCCAAATTGGAAAGAAAGAAGTCAAATTGTCCCTGTTTGTGGATGACATGATCTTATACATAGAAAAACCAAAAGACTCTAACAAAAATCTCTTAGAACTGGTAAATGAATTCAGAAAAGCTGCAGAATACAAAATCGACATACAAAAATCAGTAGCATTTATATACACAAACAACAAACTAGCTGAAAAAGAAATCAAGAAGGCAAGCCAATTTACCATAGCTACAAAAATGTTTATTGCAGCACTGTCCACAATAGCCAAGACATAGAATCAACCTAGGTGTTGAACAATAGATAAATGGATAGAGAAAATGTGGTATATATACACAATTGAATACTATTCAGCCATAAAAAGAATGAAATCCTGTCATTCACAGCACCACGGATGGAACCGAAGGACATTATGTTGAGTGAAATAAGCCAGGAACAGAAAGTTAATCACCATGTGCTCTCACTCATAAGTGGAAGCTAAAAAAAAGGTTGGTCTCACAGAAGTAAGAAGTAAAACAGAGGATACTAGAGTCTGGGAAGGGTGGAGGAGAGAGATTTGTTAAAAGACAAAACTACAGCTAGATAGGGGGAATAAGTTTTAGTGTACTACTGCACTGTGGAATTACTATAGTTAATGATACATAGTTTCAAATAGCTAAAAGGAGGACATTGAATATTACCAAGACAAATAATAAATGTTTTGGCTCAACTGGCCAAGAAGATGGATATCTAAATAGTATTGCCCCCGCTTATGGCATTTGCAGCTTCTCTTTTGTCATTTCTTCTCCTAGACCTCACTCCTGGCTCATATATCCCATCTTCAGCAACTTCTGAACAAGACTACTGGCAACTGTATGTAGCTTGTTTCCTGATGTTTTGCCTTTCTTTAGAAAGATAGTGATTACTCCTGGGCCTAAGTAAAAGAGGGATATAAGGGTCCTAGAGCTGCCTCACCTGTTCAGGGCATCCAGACTCTTAAAGCATAAGAGACGCCTCTTAAACCTCAGCTAACCACAACCCCCACAGGGTAGAGAAATAACCAGAAAAGAAGTGTGTGTGCACATGCTAGAAAGAGGATGAGGGGGGTGGGGGCAACATCGAAACAATCATCTCATTTATCAAAGAGAGAGCAGAGACCTGACGCAGTGATACAGAAAAGACTCTATGGCTGTTATGACTTACCTGAGTGGCTGGATCTTATACACTCTTTGGACTCCAGTAGAGTTATGTAAAATTTCCCTTTTACTGTTGTAAATTCAAAAACCTTTTATGACCTTTTACTATTTGCCAAGCAGGCACTGAGAGAGACAAGAGACCACAGAGGTGAAGAAAACACAATCCCCCATAACCCCACTTTGGTGCCTATACCCTACCTTATACATATCTCTATTATTTGACCCACCACTTCCTCCCAAATGAAAAGAGGAGAATCCTTGTATCTCCAGTGCCTATTACAATGTCTGGAGCATTGTAGAAACTCAATACAGGAGGCAAACAAGAACAATTATGAATAAAGTGAATTCTATTTTTTCACTGACTCCAGAGACTGATGTATTTTCCTAATGGATCTTCAATGATCGCTAGTTGCAAACACTTTAGTTTTTAGTCCTCTCAATCAATGCTCTATGATATGTTAACAAAGCATAAAAGAACTAGGGAAGCACCTTCAGATTTAAGGAACCCCTTTGTACTCTAAATATAACCACTCCAATAATGTAGTTGATATTTTAGGTGAGTTTGATATGCCTGGGCTTCTTAAGCAGGACCACCTACCTGCAGCAGCAATTTCTTTCAGCCCCTCTCCCAGAAAGCAAGCTCCCTGATTTAAATATAACCCCAGGGGAAAAAATGTTCCCTCCCAGCAATTGTTGAGTGAACCCACAGCTGCTGCCTATTGTTAGGCACCAGCTCAAGCAATCAGGCTTTCTTTGTATTAGCTGAAAAACAAGGAAATCGCACATCCACGCCTAACTGCCTCACACCTGTGCTTGCAAAAGTGGCAGAAGCACTGAGCATCTTGTGACTAATCTGGAAAATTGTCTACTTCAAGCAAAGTGACTTTCGGTGTTTCGGGTAAGCTTCTAACCTCTTTTCCAGCTACACGTGTGATTTGGAATGCACATATTTGTTCCTTCTTCCTGGTAATCTTTCAACTCTAAGCTCTGCCTGGTATGGGACTTTCAGATCATGGCTTTATGCTGAGATAGATCCAAGGAACAGATTACAATGGTCAGTCTGAAAATTAGCACATAGGACCTCTCTAAGTGCAGAAAGACCGCTAGAGAGAAACTGAAACTCAACTCATTGCCAGACTCTGATTTTCAAGTAATAATAGCAACAATTTATTTTTTGCTTACTATATGCCAGGCACTGTTTTAAAACCATTATCCTGTTTTCCACAGGTAAGGGAACTGTGGCACATATATGCTAAGTAACCTGTGCAAGATTGCGCAGCTAACAGATGTGAACTCAATTAACTCTATGTGGTTTTTCAAATTAATTTATTCATTAACTCACTCCCCTTGACACAATTCAAAATACTTATGTTAAATTATTATAATTTGTTGATTTCAAATCAATAGCCTTTTAATCACTATCATTTTTTTTTATCTTCATCATAGCACTTACAGTTGGCTCTGCTCCCTAGGCATGGCCAATGGCCAAGAATCATTCCAAGTCTCTGCTCCTGCTCTTCTCTCAACCCCATCTCTACCTATCAAAATCCTAGACACCTTCAAGGTCCATATCAAATATTCTCTTCTTTCTGAAACTTTACTAGTCATCTAGCTAGATACAATCTCTTATCCCTCATATTTCTCTGTTGGGAAACTGTTATGGTCTAGCTTTTAGTAGATATTAGGGTAATTATTTTATCCTCACCTTCTACTCAACCATAAGTTCCCTAGGGGCAGAAATTAAGACACACTCCTCTTTGGATCATCTGCAGGGCCTAACATAGTGTCTTGCAAATGGTGGATGCAGAATATATGTTTACTGAATTTTCAGTTGAGAACTGTGTGTACACGTTGCCAAGAAACAAAGAACAGCGAGAGATGGTGAAAAAAATTTAAAGAGGAAGAGAGGTTAGAATTGTAAAGAGCTTAAGAAATCAGCCAGAAGGAAATATGTACAAGTACCCTTGCATGGCAAGGGAAGCTAGGAAGAGTGTGGAAGCTAGGAACCATGTGAAAATCTATTTGATTGGAAAAACTGTTAGTGTTTTACAAAATGAAGCTACTCCTCTCCTATCTTGGAAGACAGAGTCAATAATGTTCAGTCTTCCAAAATTATATACTTCTCCCAAATTTCTGCTAAAATAATTTGACACTAATCCAGCTGACCATTTACTATACAGCATTAGATATTTAAGCTTTCTGTATAGATCTGACTCTTCTCTTGCTATTAGTTGAATCTTCTTGACCTTATGTTCTGCCATTTACCACCAATCTAAATTATTTTATTATGTTAACTATCATGCTGGATTCCCATTGTTCTCTTGACCCTGTGATAGGAATATTACCAGCTATATGCTGTCGTCTTTATGAACTTGTGGTTTTCCTCCTGGCATGTTCTCATGCCACATGGTTCCTACCCCATTTCCTATAGCTGGGTTCAGCCCAAATTCTCAATCAGTATGGCTTCCATATGCCAGCTCATGAATTAGTGTCAGTCTGTGATGGAGTTTACTCCTGCTGGGGATGAAATTTAATTATATTTTTGTAATTTTTCTGTTTGTCTATTTCTCTTAATTTATATTTATCTTTTTTTACAGAGACTAAGTTAGTCTTATAATTCAACACATTCAACTGAAAGGGTTGTTTTTATATTAATACTCTGGCCTTTCTGCTTGTATTTAAATTCACTTTTATGGTATGACAGTGATAATTAGTTGTTGGTAGTTGTGTGTGTGTGTGTATGTGTGTTCTTATGTGTCAAAATAAAATGCTGGCAATCTAATATTAGTTTTCCAGGTATTTATCTACATTTATCTATTTAAACACACACAAACACTTTCTTCTCTTTTTTTAACTGACCTGGGAACCTCTGCTCAGAAGGATGCTGATAACCTTAATGAGTGCATGCAAGGATTAGAGCAAACCAATTCCAATTAATGGTCTTATTCTGCTGGTGGTGGGCTGCCATTTTCTTCAAGTATAAAAGCCAGTAGGTTTTATTTAGTTCAGTTACACAATGGTATGAATTTCTTCCAAGAGTCTACCTAAGGAAAATCTATGTATTTATTAAGGTAAGAAGTCTATTAAGCCACACCATTTATAATCATTCCACATAATGTATAGAGTGTGTAAATAGTGCTCCTGAACAGTCTATAGAGAGATACATTCATGTATTTACCCTTGAATCAGGCACTCCCGTATTGCAGCATATTTGTATTTATAGATTTTTTTTCCCTTGGAACTCAGCCTCACAGACACTTCAGTGCAGTCTCTCACCATCCTTTTGCAGCTTCCTGGTGGAGATGACATTTGCTCAGCTAGAGAATAGACACTTTCTAGCTGAGCTGCTCATCACACTGATACCCTAAGGCCTGGCTGATTGGCTGTCAGAGGACTCCAGCTGTTTAGCTGCCGTGATATGTCTTTCATAGGAAAAGACATTTCCTGGAACATCAACAGCTTGTTAAGGACTGGGGAGTGCAGGGGAGAAATTTTAAAATTTTGGAGGAACTGAGTGTTTTGAACTTGGAGGAGGCATGAAGATGAAACAGAGAAAGGGATGAAGGGGAGACTTTTCCCCCATCTGTGTTTGAAAGACTCATTTTCAGAGCTAACCTTACAATTTATGATGAGCAGCCCTCCGCAGCTTAGCAGGTCAAGTGTTGGTAGGAGAAGCAAATCTGTTACCCACTCTAGGGGTGCACAGACCATATGAAGATGTAAACTCATCAAAGAAGCTGGAAAACTCCTCATGAAATTGTCAGCAATTTCATTTCAATCTGATTTTCTTTGTGCCTTGATTTCCCCTTCTGAAAATCAAGGTTGAAGAACACTCTTGGACATGCTTATAAGATCCCAGAGAGCAAAACGTTGACCAAAGATACCTGGATTCTGAAGGTCCCTTTGGGAAGCCAAGTTGGTAGCCAGAGCACACAGAAGGGAGGACCACAGTGCTAATGAGGCCATGCTTGCCAATTTGAAGCCCATGTGGGCCAATTAGCTCTGCTTTCTTCCGCTGCCATCGACTGACCCCTGAACTCTGGCCACTCACCTCACAGATCTATGCCATTGGTCACTGGGGTCAGCAAGAGAGTGTGTGGTTGTCTCAGTGAAAATTTAACAGAGCATGTTTCCAAGTGTCACCTTGATATGTGAGGGGCAGCACAGGAACTCCTCAGGGTATCAAGTACTGTTTAATGGTCTCCTGGAGTCCTCCTGCCATCTGTGTTTCCCACTCTGACATATCTTATCACTCTCTATTGTCTTTGTCTGCTTGCCTATTTGTTTTCTCCCACCAAACTGTGAGCTCTTTGAGAACTTATATTGGCTTAACATAAGTATTGTATCTTACTTAATTCTGTAACCTTGGCAACTCACACAGTATAGACACATAGCAAGAGCTCTGTAAACCTTACGTGACTGAACGAAGGAATGTAAAGGGCCTATCTCCAGCATTCCTCAACAAGGTTTGACAACAACTCAGTGGGTCAGCAATTCCACCATAAAAATCTGCAAAAATTTCCTAGAATAAATGCATATAATTCACTCCAAACATTTTAACAGATAAATGCCTTTGCAAAAATATTACCTATGAGCCAAGGGACAGATGTGGATAGCAACAAATCGGTCTGCCAGGGTAATATAAGCACCTAAAGTTTGTAAATCAGTAACCTAACCCTGGCTTATTCAGTGGCATATGCAACAAAGCAAAGCCCTTTTGAATAAAAAATAAAATCATCATCTGAGTTTACAGTGGAGAGTCGCTCCTTTGGATTGGAGGTTCCTAGAAGGTGAAGATGGTGCTTCATCAAAAGGCCATACACATCAAATGCACTAGGGAAGAAATAGGAGCACTCTGAGTTCTGATTTCAGCAATAAGTGAGCCATACTCTCTCATCTAGCCTCCCTGTGTCTCTGAGGCCTAAAACATACTACCCTCTACTCATGACTGTCCATGCTTGTCAGGATTACTTTATTAGTTGTTTAATGCTCAATTCAGATGTCACTGCGTCTAGGATGTCTTCACTGACCACCATCCCCAAGGTGGATTCTGTGCCTTTACTATATACTTCCATGGAGACCATGATTTCTTCTTTTATTGGAACTTTATGTTTTATTGTAATTTTCCCTTTACCTATTTATCTTCTCTGATAGACTGTGAGTTTGTTGACAATAAAAATTCTATTTCAGTAGGTCTGGGGTAGAGTAATTGTTACGACCAAGGAAGTTTGGGATATACGGTTCTAATTCATTGTGTTCACAGTCCTGGATGCATAATTAAATATAAAACACTGCCACTAGCCAACCCAATCAGAAACATAGTTTTGATTCCAAAATTAACCCCTTTGCTCCCAAATATCAGTTGGAGAAAGGCTAAGGAGTGAGGAACACCCAGTGAGGTAGCTACTATTCTATGACCATTTTATGAAGAGAGAAGCTGAAGGTTTGACAGTTTATGTGATTTTCCTAGTTACTTACTATAAGTGCCAGAGCCAAAATTCAAAGCCAGATCTGTTGTTTTTTGTTTTTTTTGTTTTTTTTTCAGAATTGTATTTAGAAAATGTTTAAAATACAGGGAAGTTTAAAGGGGTTGAAAATCATATACCTACCACCTAAATTCTGCCATTAATATTTTACTCTGTTTTATCATGTATTCATCATCTACTTGTCTGTCTACTCATTGATCAATTTATCTTAATTTTGATGCATTTCAAAGTAATTGCAGACATCAATATACTTCAACTATATGCTATATGATTATAGCATGCATATCATCAACTAGGATTTAATATTTGTTTGCAGAGTGTTTTCTTTTGATGTAAAACTTACGATGAAATGCACAAATCTTACATGTACGTTTGCTGGACTTTGATAAATGCATACACCTCAGCTACCCAAACCCCTATAAAGATTTAGAACATTATAATTCCCCTAAAAAGTTCTCTCATGTCCTTTTCAGTCAATGCCACCACCATATCCAGAGGCAACCACTGTTCTGAAATTCTTCCATCATAGTTTAGTTTATTCTGCTCTAGAGTGTATATAAATGGAATCACAAGGTATGTACTCTTTTGTGTAAGCATTTACCAATGTGGTTTTATAAATCAGTATTGTGTCCCATTCCATTATTGAATTGTGCCCCATTATATGGAGATACCCCAGTTTGTTTACTTATTCTCCTATTGATAGATAACATTTCTACTTTCTGTCTATTATGAGCACTGCTGCTGTGAAAATTCCTGTACAAGTCTTTGTGTGGATATATACTTTCATGTCTCTTGAGTACATACCTGAGAATGGAATTGCTAGGTCATGGGGTGTGTATGCTTAGTTTTATAAGAAATTGCTATACATTTTTCCAAAAGTGGTTGTACCATTTTAACACACCTATCAGCAAAGTTTGATAGTTCCAATTCCTCCACAATCTCATCAACATCTGGTTTTCTTGATCTTTTACATTGTAGTCACAGTGATGGGTATGTGATAGCATCTCATTGTCTAACTCAGACTTTTTGAATTTCAAAATTAATGGCTTTTTTATCCTGATCACATTACAAATGTATGTAGGTATATAAAAATAACAAGAAACTCATAGTACAAGTCACGACATGAGAAGTGCAATATAAATGAAGTGCCAAAACATCATAGAGAGATAGAACTTCCAGCTGAGATACACAATATGATGTCATATATTCATTTTTTCATTAATTCAAAAATATTTAATAAGAACCTATTAGGTGGTGGGGATATAACAGTAAACAAAACTACAAAGGTCCCTGCCATCATAGAACATTAATTCTTTTGCTGTTGTTGTTGTTGAGACAGGGTCTCACTCTGTTGCCCAGGCTGTAGTGTAGTGGCATGATCATAGCTCACTGCAGCCTTGACCTCCCAGGCTCAAGTGATCCTCCTGCCTCAGTCTCCCAAGTAGCTAGGACTACAGGTGTACACCACCACACTTGGCTAATTTTTAGAATGTTCTTTCTAGAGACAGGGTATCACCACATAACCCAGGCTGGTCATGAAACATAAATTCTAATGGGGCGAGGGAACACAATAAACAAACAGGTAAAATGCATCTCAGATGGTGATAAGGGCCATTGGGTAAAATAATACAGGGAAGATGGGGAATAGGGAAGGTTGGCAGGAGGAGACTATTTTATATAAAGTAGGCAAAGCATTTATTTAAGATAGATCTTGAAGAATGACTAAGGTTCAACCTAAAGCAAATAAGTAGAAAAACTTCAAATAGGGTGCGGGTGGACACAAAGATAACATTGATCAGTGAGAAAGAGCAAGGACTGAGTGTGGTAGGAGCCTCAGGTCTGTCTTGGAGCACATTGCGAAACAAAGCTGAAAAGACTAGGGAGAGAGCAGTTTATGGAGCTTGTGCCTATTTCATCAGGCAACAAAGAGCTACAGACTGGGTTTGAGCAAGATGGACCCAATAATGGACCTAGAAAAAAACTGAATTTGTGGCATTTCATTTGGTTGAATAAATATTTTTCAGTGCCTACTATATGGTTCACAGAAAGGATTGTAGGAGGGAGAAACTAAAGATGGCGGAGAGAAGTAGGAAAAATAATGAGTTATCTGCTGCCATTAATAAATATCTTAACTAAGACTGTGGAAAGTAATTGAAAGATAGAAAATTTATCGAGGAGATAGAATTAAGAGGCTTGGTGACTTAAGGTGGCAGTAGGAAGGGTGCTAATCTCTTTTCTGCTTGGAATAGCATGTATACATCTTCCAGTAGCAACAAAAATAAATGAATATTGGCAGCAGTACCCATACAGAATCAGGCCTTCCTTTGGAAGAATTGGGACTTTTTCCATTGCCTTTGCTAGAGCATCGCCCTCCACCCTCCAGTCCAGAGTGGTTGTGCCTATTTGAACCTCTGTGTTTCTATACAGTGTAAGAGGAATCTCAACCACTTGGGCCATGGCATCCAAGGGTATGAAAAATGCTCACCAGAATTTTTGCACATGGCTGAGAAGGTGGTTCTTTCCAAGAAAAAAAAAAAAAGAAAGAAAATACCAAAGAACAATACCACCACCACCATCTAAATTTCTTTTACTGGCTTGTCAAATGCCTGAAAGTTTCACCATTCAATGGGAGAGTTCAGAGTCAAAGATTCAATATTTAGGCTCTTCTGGAATCATGGACATTGAAATTAATTGAGAACTCTTGCTTGAGAGAAACAACAGATTCACATGGATTCATGTGTCTCATGCCTCACCCTTCATTCATTGAGCATAATGGGAACCTCAAAAGAAGAGGTCTCATGACATAGTTAACTGAGGATAGGTGATAGGGATAGTAAGAAGATCTACAGTTAACTGAGGATGGGTGGTGGAGATATTAAGAAGATCTGCAACAGAAAATAGGCCCAGGCAGAGCTCCAACTGATGGGCGTGTGTGAGCCTAAGTCAGTTGTTTAAGGGTGTGAATGAATGGGAGAATGAGCCATCAAAAGGCAATAGCAGCAGGATACCTGCTTCAAATATTTTCCTGTCATCAAATTGCTGGACTGTGGAAAGTTCAAAAAGTTAAGAATCACTGGCTTTATTAAATTGTATCTGCAATAAACCAAAGCTCTGAAACTTAAAAATGTCAGTATCACAACGGAGGTTCCCAGCCTGGGACACCTCACCATCCTCTGCATATAATCTCAAAGATGTCCTCTTTCAGGGCCTTCCACTCTCTCTCAAAATACAGTACTGACTGAGTCATCACAGTGGGCCCCCATTTAGCACCTGCTGTATATATGTCACTTTACTCAGTGAATTCCTGCTACTTGGTTAAAGACACTGCTGCTTTTCAAAGCAGTGAGTAGGGTGGGGGAAGGTGGATCTCAACTCACCAAGTGTCAAAGTAATGAATGGGGGAAGTGAAGCGAAGTGAAGCCAATGATCATCAGCAGCAGGAGCTACAAAGAAGGCTTCAACCAACCTTCACGCCTCTCACTTTAACTAAAGGGTTGGTAAAGAAAAGAGCCTTGTGAGGCATAGGACAAAAGATAGTGTGCCTGGGTAGAGTGGGCACTGGATCAATGAACGTTGAATGAAAAAGTCAGAAAAGTAGCATGAGGCCAGGTAGAGGTGCCCAGTGCCCAGAGGTAGATATTTGCTTTTTTAAGAAAAAAATCCTGCCTCCCTCTACATATCGTGGCATCCATTTTTTTCTTCTAAAATGCATAAAGCCATCTATCTTTTGTGCCTTTATAGATACAAGATGCATCCCTTTGCATGGAATCTGGGTGTGTGGGTGTACATGTAAATGACTGTAGCATAATTGTAATCCATGGAATGAGCCTGGTTCACATGAGGGAACCACTAATTTGAACTCTACACACACGGAATTGGTGATGACTTAACCAGTGGGTGTTGTAAACAAGATAATAAGGGAGATGCTTCATCTATTCAAGGAAATATTCAAGTAACCACTGATGTCAAACACAAGAATAATTCTTATTAATATTTTTAAGTGACTCCTCTAGAGACCTACATCCGAGGCAATACAACATTAAAATGCTTCATTAATTCAGACTGGTCTCTGCTCACCATCTCAATCAGTTATTCCAAATCATCAGTGTTATATCACAGTTTAAGAAATATGGAAAATGATTTGGCTGTGAAGGTATAGCTAATGTTAAATGCTCCCTGAAAAGCTTGGGGTTTGAACTGAGACACTGAAAGCCCTAAAAGGCCTGCTCGAAATATGGAGGGTTCTCTGAATTCAGTCAAGGATATTCTTATGAATTTGAAAAAGGGAGAATCTTTGTCCACTTCAGTTACACTCTATCACTCTACAGTTTCCACTTGTTAAATACCACTAGAGTATGCTCTACCTTGGGGAAAAAAAATTCTTTTAGGTCTCTAGAGATGTGAAAGAATGAACTAAGTATCTTTTAAAGTGAAGTGTTTACACTCTATACTGTTTATCTTCCCACTTACAGACAAAGAAGCCTTTCCTAAGAGCTTGCTCAAAAGTCTTTAAAACACATTTCTAGGGGAGAAGAACGAGAGAGGCAGATTGAGTTTGAGCTCAAAGAAGATCTGGGAGTGAAAACCCAGATATGAAAGCTGGAAATTGCAGCTCCTACTTGCTAAAGTACACCTAGGTTGAGATTAGCAGAACCGCGCAGTGGGGAGGGTCTCCAGTTTAATAAAGGTAATCCAACTAATTCGATTTCAGATAAGATTGGAAATAATGAAATATTTGGGAAGAAAAACAGAGCAGAGTTCATCTCTAAGGAACCAACAATAGCTTTGGCTCGCAAAACAAACTATAAGATGGGCAGTCCCAGCAATACTGGTATAATTAGCAAATAAAAGAATAAAAATTAGTAGACTATTTTTCTCCTTACCCTGGAGTATGGGGAGAGAAACTGGTAACACTGACAGGTCCAATCTGAACTCAAAGGAAGAGAGAACAAGCTAAAAGGACAGTCTCTGACTTTGCATTTACTTTCCAACCCCGCCTGCTTTTAGTGCCTTAGAGAACAGAGGAGACATACACAGCAGGGCAAATGCTTTAGTTTTTTAATAATGAAACAGCATAATCTAATAGGCAAAGTTGTGCACTGAAAGTCAGGAGAGCTATCCTCTAGTCCAGCTCTGTCCTTTCCTGGTTGTGTGACCTTAGGCATGTCATTAAACCTCTCATGCCTCCAGTTAATTGGTGTATACATTGTGAGCCTGGGTTTGTGTAATTTTATATACAATGCACTTGTGTAAAATTATCTCTGAAGTCCCTAAATATTATTTTAAAATTATATAGTATCACAAAAGCTTTAATAGTCTATAATTCAATGATTTCATCTACCCAAGAAAAAATTGTAGCCCCTAGAGATTTAGCTAAGGAGAGTATGTACATGCGTGTGCATGCACAGAAGAGAGGAGGAGAAAGGCAGAGGGAAATGATTCATTATGAGTGCACAATAAAACCAACAAGAAGAAAATAGATGGTTTAAAAATAAATTGATGTCTAGTTATTTTGACTTACTCTAAACAAGCCTGCAACAGGGATGGGTTGCAGCCTGAAAAGTCTGTTTTGAAAGCTCCCTCAGATTTTTAACCACAAATCCTGTCTCAAAGTCATGCAAAGGAAAATATCTTGTGAGTCTTTAAATCTCCATCAGCTGATACATGAAAATGAGGGTAGGACCAGCTACACGGTGGGGAATAAACCAACATGACCCTACTTTTATGCCATACAAATGCCTTGTAATTGTTCTTGGAGTGCAACAGACAGCTTACTTTGTTATTAGCAAGCTGAGTATTATTTTTACAAGATAAACAACAAATCCAGACTCAGGACGGGCTGGCAAACATTTTACACAAAAAGCCAGATAGTAAAGATTTTAGGCTTTGCAGGTCACATACTGCCTCTGTCACATATTCTTCTTTTGTTTATTTTTGTTTTGATTTTTTTTCACAACCCTCTAAAATTGCAAGTACAGGCTGGGCGCGGTGGCTCATTCCTGTAATCCCAGCACCTTGGGAGTCCTAGGCGGAAGGATTGCTTGAGCCCAGGAGTTCAAGACCAGCCTGAGCAACATAGAGAGACCCTGTCTCTACAAAAAAATTTAAAAATTAGCCAGGCATGGTGGCACACACCTACAGTCCCAGCTACTCAGAAGGCTGAGGTGGGAGGGTCACTTGAGCCCAGGAGGTTGATGCTGCAGTGAGCCAAAATCATGCCATTGCACTCCAGCCTGTGCCACAGAGGGAGACCCCATTTCAAAGCCAAAAAAAAAAAAAATCTTGAGTACAAAAACAGGCCGTAGGGTGGATTCGACCTGCTGGCAGTAGTTTGGCTACTCCTGCACCAAATTAAGCAAGCAAGTAACAGTGGTAGTGTAGGCTCAAATCTACCAGGTCAAATAGTCAAAGTCAAATAGACTTAGACCAAGTAAATCTATTAAGCTATGTTCCAAAAGAGCTGTGGCAGAATGTATAGGCAAGGAAGTACACTGGGGCCCTTGGAGAATAGCCACAGCATTTCTTCGAGGTATTACTATTGACATTATTTATAGCTAGGATTTGAACCCTGGCAGACCAACTCCAAAGCCAATGTTGTCACCCACTGTGCATATTCTGAAATAGCACTTTGTGAGTGGCTTTGTAGAGGCATCTCACATTTTAGATAAACACGGTGTTCCTTGCTCTTTCTGTAAATCAACTCGTATTTTCTCAGTGATTTACATGAAAATTTCAGATGGACTGTCAATATATACTTTTTCCTAACAAATTAGTCTTAAGCTTCACTGCCTCCTCCCCCTTCCCCCAATCTTCCTTGCCAAAGTACTAAATGTTGTATAAACAAATACTTAAAAATACAAACGACAATTCTGATATATATAGGATTCCTTTAGGAATCATTTTATAAGCTAAAGAGTCCTTTCAAAACATGAGTGATTCCTCAATGGAACAGCCTAGAAAGTCCAGAACTAAACCCAAACACACACAGGAGCTTAGTATATGCTAAAGGTGGTATTTACATTTATGGGGGAAGAGATAGTTGATTAAATAGTATTGAGACAATTGGGCAGAAACCTAGAAGAGTAAAGTTGAATCCACAACTCACATCTGACCCAAAACAAATTCCAGATGGGTCAGTGTTTTAGCATAAAAAATAAAACTATGAAAAAGAGTAGAAGAAAGGTCATTTAAAAATAATCTTGGAATGGAGAGAAGTTTTTTCTAAGTGTGACACAAAATCCATAAGCCAAAAAAGAAAATAAATATTTTTTCAGGGCAAAAATTCCGTGATATTAAAAAAAATTCACAGACAGAAACATTTGCAATTTATATTACAGAAAAGGAATTAACTTTCTTAATATAAAAAGATCTCCTGTAAATCAATTTTAGAAGATCAACAGGCAAATTGCAAACGGTCAAGGATAATAAACAGATTATTTGTAGGAAATGAAATACTAAATTAAATGTAGTATAGTTGCTCAACTTCATCCATAATAAGAAAAATGTAAATTAAAAACCTCATTGAGATGATTTTCCACTTGTCAGATTGGTGATGATTAAAAGAAAGTTTCCTAACACCTTGCGCTGGTAAGGCTGTGGGGTAATAGTCACTCTTATGAGTTGTTGAGGGGAATGTAAATTGGCACAACCTGTATGGACAGCAAGTTTGCCATATCTACCAAAATTTGAAATGGACTTACATTTGGACCTAGCAATTCCACTTTTAGGAATTTATTCTATAGAAGTGTTCATGCATAATAAATGACAAATATATAAAGGTATTAATTGGAGTATTTACTGAAAAAAAATTCAAATGTTTATCAATAGGAAACATTTTTATAAATTATGGTAGATCCAAATCGACATCTGTATGTTACTGGTAGAAAATCCATTCCAAAATATATACTTAAGTGGAAAAGCAAGGAATATAACAATGTTTATAGTATATAGTATGCTACCATTTGTCTAAAAGCTGGGACAAAATAATATATATCTGCATGTGAAAGGCAGCAGAGCATAATGGTTAAGAGCATGGATTCTGAAGCAACCAGCCTGGATCTGAATCTTGGCTCTACCATGTAATAACTGGATTTCTTCGTGCCTCAGTCTCCTCATCTGTAAAGTGGAATTAATAACAGTACCTACCTCATTGAGCTGTTTTGAGGATTAAATGAGTCAATATTCTCAAAGTCTTAGAATAGTACCTCAGACACATAGTAAGTACTATTTAAGCATTTGTTAAATAAATAAATAGCAGAGAATATGCCTGGGAGGTTACGTATAAAAAGTCGCATCTAGCTAAAGGGCAAAAATAAAAGGAGATTTATACCTGTTGAATATTCTACCAAATGCTTATATAATACCTATTTTTTTTTAAGTACATGATATTTAAAGTGTAAGTGAGTTCTATTCCCTAGCACCCTCAACTTACCTGGACTCATCTCCTCTCTACCCATCCTTTGTTTTGGCCCATCATCTTCACTTTCCATGCCTTCCACTATTGCTTCTTATTAAGTTTACTATCCTGTTCCTTTCTTTACCCCAGTCCCTTTACTTGTCTCTAGCTTTCTACACTGTTTCATGACTTCACAGCCCTCACAGCCTTCTTTCTGCTGCTCACTCCCTAATCCACCTTTCACAGATGCCAACACCACATTCTCAAAGTTTCAAATCTAGATATCCCGTCGCCTCAAACTCAGCACATCAAAGTGAGCATGTCATCCCCCTCTCATCTCAACCTCTCTATTTTTATCTCCCAAGCTAGAAACTTGACACTTAACTTTGACTCTTCTATTTCATCCCCTCCACCCACCAAATCCATCAATGTATCCTTTTACATGTCTCTTCTTGACTATTTGCTATTAACAGGTATATTGGCTTAGACCAGCACTTCTCAAACGTTAATGGGCATAATGTGCATATGTATCAGCTGAAGAGCTTGTTAAATACAGATTCTGAATCAGTAGGTATGGTAGCCGGCCTACAAAATAGCCTTCAGTGACCTCATGTCCTGGTATCTCTTCCTGTGTAGTCCTCTCCCACATTGTATCAGGGTTGGCCTGCATGATCAAGAACATAAGGTCAGAAAGTGATAGTAGACTATCTGTGAGATTAGATTATAGAAGACAATGTTGCTTTTGTCTTGGTTTCCCTCTGTCTCTTTCTCTCTCTCACTTGGATTACTCACTCTGGGTGAAGACAGTTACCATGTTGAGAATTCACTCAGGCAGGCTATGGAGAGGCCAACATAGTAACAACCTGAAGCCTCCAGTCAACAACTAGTGAAAACTGAAGCCTCTTGCCAATGGCCACGTGAGCAAGTTTGGAAGTAGGTCCTTCAGCCCCCAGTCAAGTGTTCAGATGACTACAGCTCTAACCAAAATCTTGAGTACAACCTCATGAGAGAACCATCTCTGAGCCAGAACCACCCAGCTAAATTATCCCTGATTCCTGACCACAGAAACTATGAGATATACATGTCTGTGGTTTTAAACTATCAAGTTTTAAGGTGGTTTGTTAAGCAGCAGCAGATAACTTCGACCAGTAGTCCCCAACCTTTTTGACACCAGGGACCAGTTTCGTGGAAGACAATTTTTCCATGGACTGGGGGGAAGGCGGGCTGGTTTCAGGATGATTCAAGTGCATTACATTTATTGTGCACTTTATTTCTATTATCATTACATTGTAATATATAATGTATATACATGTATATATTATTATATGTAATATATACAGTGACAGAACATCAGGTATTAGATTCTCATAAGGAGAGTGTGCAACCTAGATCCCTCGCATGTGCAGTTCACAACAGGGATCATGCTTCTATGAGAATCTAATGCCACTGCTGATCTGACAGGAGGCGGAGCTCAGGTGGTGATGCTGAATTGCCTGCTGCTCACTTCCTGCTGTGTGCAAGTTTCTAACAGGTCACGGATCAGTACTGGTCTGTGGCCCAGACAGTATATCTGGGATGGAGCCTAAAAAAATTCTGCATTCCTAATAAGCTCCCAGAGGATACTGATGTTAATGCTGTTGGACCTTGCTTGAGTAGCAAGCCCTATACCATTACAGCAGCCTCCCACCCAATCCCTACCCCGAGTATCTCTCTGCTCCAATCCTATTACGTTCCTATTTCACAACGTATAATGATTCCCTGTCACCTATTGTATAAAGTCAAAGTCCTCAGCCTGTCTGTCAAAATCCTTTGGCAGCTGGCCATATTTATGCTTTTAGTAATATTTCTTACTGCTGTCCACCAGGCACTTTCTGCTCCTGTCAACCTGATCTCCTCCCAACCGTCTGCACACATCACATTTATTCCTTTTCCTGGGCTTTCTATTATCACTATGTCCACTTATTTCCAACCGTCACCAATATACATATAACTAACATGTCTTGCACCCTCCTCTGCTATCCAAACTCAACCTCCAAGGCCTAGCTCAGCTCTTATTTCCCCCATAAAATTTTCCCCGCTTTATTTTTACCTAACAGTTTTATGAGTCACAATCTCAACTTCCAAGCTTAATTTTAAGCAATTTTAGGCCAGGAATATATCTCATAAGTCTTAATAGCTCTGGGGCACCCAGCACAGGGTTGGACACAAAAAAAGTAAGTAAGTGTCAATTGACTGAATCTGCCTGTCACATTCAATGTGGCCGCATGCTACAAGCACTGCCAAAATTTATTCCCAGGTTTTACAACAACAGAGAGAATCCCTGAAAAAATCCACTCCCCTCTTCCCTGCCACCTTCCTCTATACCAAGTTACTCTCTTATTTATTCTTTCCACATCACTGGCAGGTAAGAAGGTAACATATTGAGAGGACAGCTTTTATTATGGGCAGCAATAGAAGGGGAAATAATGTCACAGCTAATCCAAAAGCTGTTTCATTTTGAATTTGAAATCCCTTCTTTGATCAGGAAGGCAGATGTGCTGTGAACTCATTAGGGTTTCCCTAAGCAGTGTGAATCATCTACAAGAACACATTGAGAAGGCAGCCAGGGGAGATAGACCTGAGAACACAATGGCTGATGAAGGAAGATCATCTGAAAAAGATAAATACCCCACGACAGATAACACACATTGAAGGTAATGAACAAAACAAGTAACAGAGAGATGAAGACAGACCAAGACAGACATGATCCTGAGGCTTGCGTATTCCACACATCAGACCATAAAGACCATTTTACAAAAGAACAACATCCACTATATTTTGAATGTTTACTATCTGTCAGACATTGTACTGTTCACTTTGCACAAATCAACTCACGTTAATCCATACCACAATCCTGTGAGTTAGATGCTAAGGGTAGTCCCATTTCCCTGATGAGGAAGCTGAGGCTCAGAAAGGTTAAGCGACTGCTCCGTGATCAGCTAGAAATTGGTTGAGCTGGGACTTGAACCCAGTACTATCTGAAGCTAAAGCCCTTATTCTCAATCTCTATATTCTAGGTCTAGCCCTCATCCTAATTTTGGTAGATAATGCATGAAAATATCTGTGACAGATTCATGGAAATTTAGAAAGCAGCAGAAAGTTACTATTCAGTTCCTATCCACACCTAGATACTTCAAAACCTCCTGCCCCTTGACTGCCGTAGGCTATCCAGGGCATCTCATCAGGTGGGGAAGGAACCCCAGCATTATACTTCCAAGGAAGTATGCTCATTCTATATACATATATGTGTGTGTGCGTGTGTGTATATATATGTGTGTAAATATATATGTGTGTATATATATATATATATATATTTTTTTTTTTTTTGAGACGGAGTCTCACTCTGTCACCAGGCTGGAGTGCAGTGCAGTGCAGTGGCGCAATCTCAGCTCACTGCAACCTCTGCCTCCTGGGTTCAAGCGATTCTCGTGCCTCAGCCTCCCGAGTAGCTGAGATTACAGGCACATGCCACCACACCCAGCTAATTTTTGTATTTTAGTAGAGACTGGGTTTCACCATGTTGGCCAGGATGGTCTCAATCACCTGACCTCAAGTGATCTGCCCACCTCAGCTTCCCAAAGTGCTGGGATTACAGGCGTGAGCCACTGCGCCCGGCTGCTCATTCTATATTTTAAGCCCTTTTTTCCAAAGTCTGCAGGGTGGCAATGAGTGTAATTAAATAATCAAATTCTGTTACCAGGTTAACTAATGGATTACCCCTCCCAGGTAATACAAAGCATTAGCTCTATTAAAACAGAACACCCTAAACAGGCAATCTAATGACAGGAATTTGGGCACTTTGCCAGGCCCAAGGGAAAGCAAGTTTGGAGCCAAAAAACCTTTTCATGCCCCTCCTAGCATGCCTCTTCTTCCTTTGGGTTTGATATGCACCTTAAACACATCATTGCTTGCACTTTTCTTATTTAACAACAAGCAGTAGAACAGAATGTGGCTTCTTTAAAAAAAATTCTAATGAAGTTTCCAATTCTCAATTAAAAGAAACATCTTTCCATCCATCTATTTATCCCTGCCAAGCATTTGCGTTTTGAAGCTGGAAGTTTCATTATCTGAAATTTGCAGGCAATTACTAGGTCTAGTAACTCCCAAGATGTGAGCATTTTTTCCAACAGTCTGAAGTGAAAAGTGATTTTGAGCGTGTGTGTGTGTGTGTGTGTGCGCGCGCGCGCACGGCGGGGGGGTGGGGTGGGGTGCGGTTAGGGAGACAGTCCACTTAGAAAAGAAAGATGTAATGAAGGCAGGCAGGAGAAGAGGCAGTGGAAACCAGATCCAGCCATATATTCGTCTCATCTGACTTTGCGAGCTCCAGAAGTATTAATGAGCAGCCTTCCAAGTCCCAGGGGAAGCTTTTAGATTTACAGCTTTAAACAACAACTCGCCCTCATTTTGGCACAAAGTCAAACCAAAATTTGTCATAGCTTATAATGCTTGTTAATGAAGAACATCAAAAATTAGTGCTCATTAGGGTGCTTGTTAAAATGCACGGTACTCTCCAGTTTGACTTAAGTATAAAGCACCACTTCACAATAGTATTACGGCCCAGCAGAGAGAGGAGGCTGTTCAAGTCTGAAGGGTGTTCCCTTGGGACAGCATTAGCCGCAGTGCAAGACTGGGCACCTGTCAGCCTCTTCCTGAACCTTCCAGACAGGTGAGAAAACAGGAAGCTCTCAGAGAACAAGTGACTGTGGCTCCCACTGGGATGTCTAATTCCACACTCCAGTTTTCCTGTTCTACAATGTTATTTGGTGAAATGAATTGAATTCAGTTGCGGTCAGTGGTACAATCAGGTCTTGGCCAAGAAAGAAACCACTAAAGAAAGAAGGAAGCTCAAGAGCTTAAGCTCAAAACAAATAAATGGCAGGGGCCAGGACGGTGGGAGGCAGTAAGGAGAGAAGATGAGAAAAAAAAGACACAACAAATAAATTGTTTTAAAAGATAGGGATCAAGGGATAAATAAGAGTGAGACAGATATCCAGATACTGTCATATTCCAAACCAGAGGACACACAGCTAGGGTATTACTATTTGTGTGATGATTTATTAATTGTTTTATTTGCCAATTTGAGGTTTTTAAGACTATTCTTAAAATGTCCAGCAGCATTTCAAAATCATTTGTTCCAGTGGGCCACTGCACGTAAAAACTTGTACTTGAACTCTGGAATTTGTGGCCAGTGCTTTTTAGAGAATCTGGAACTTGCAACAAAGGTACAGAGCAAGGGAGAAAATGAGAGTGAGACAGGAGAATTTGAGCCCCAGCTCTACTACTTAGTGTGGAAATGAATGACCTTGGAGAAGCCACTTCATCTTGCTAAGCCTCAATTTGCTCATCTGTAAACTATTAGCGTAAGCTGTATGAAATTGCCATTTCATTTCTGTAGGTCAAAATGCTCAAATATCAGCAGCTTCACATGGTTCAACCTAATAAAAGGATTAAACAGGATAATATATTTGAAAGCAATTTTTAAAGTCTAAAATGCCAAAGATCATTTATGATCATCCATAACTGTTGCTACTTCAAGAAAAACATATGCATATGCACTATATTATGCTTCACCAATAGGAGCAGCTAAATCAAATCAAACCTTTCCTCAATATTGCCAAAGGCCTTTCTGATGCAAGATTCAGGATTAGGATAGCTGCAGCCCAAGTCTATCACTGTAAACCAATATTATTGACACTGTTTAAGATTATTTTAAAATGTCCTGTCTTGCTGCAATAGGTATTTAACAAAAAGTATTCAGAGTAACTTCCAAATGGCTACACACACACACCCCCCTCAGCCATCCTCCTCTCTCTCCCCAAATTGACTCAAAGCCTTACTAGCAAGAAATGGTACGGAGTTGTACAAGGAAAAGTCCCCATAATAGCGTCATTCCAAAGTATTGATTATAGCAGGTCAAAGTAGTACCTAGGAGAGAAGGCAGCCCAGATAAGTAAGGAAATTTGATAGAGATTATGCAGGTTCAAGAAATCAGAGCAGGTAATGGGACTAGGCCAAGTAGGCAAGCTAGAGCCAGAGCAAAGGAGGGCAGGAAAAGTGAAGGCAACTAGTGGGTCCAAAGCCTGATAAACAACCAGTAACCAAAAGGCCACAAATGTTTGAAGACAAAAAGAGGCGGAAGTTGGGAGCTCTCTAAAAGGCAGAAATGCAGAGGAAGGTAAGTGACCAAATTTCCAGCAACCAAGAGATATAACAGGACAAAGTACAATTCAGATAAAATAGAAATACCCATCTGGGGAAGGATCTAATTTAGTGGCACAAAATGTTGTTGCATCTCTCATCTTAGGAGATTGTTATGCTTCCTGTGAAGGCAGACATCAATTCTGGCATTGCCAGGCTGGGGCTAACAGGGAGAAACATTTAGACGATATGGCTGTTGTGAAAAAAAGAGAAGGTTAATCAAAAGATTATTTATGATGATGGGAAGTGGGGCGGGGATATTGGTGGGAAACAGGGCTCTGCATGTAGCAAAAAGAAAGCAATTAGCATTAGAGGAAGTATACAGAAAGCCTGCACACACACATACTCCTCTGCCAATCAAGCTGTGAAGACTCAGAATCTCTCTGAGGAGCAGAATATGATATTGTATTAGAATAATTGACTTTCCCGTTCAACCTAGATAAGAAACGAATGGCATATTGTACTGGGCACACATCTCTAATAGAGATAATGCCGCCTCCTTTGATAGGTGTATAGCATTGTGTCTGTCCAGCAGGCAATCTGAGGCATTTTTTTTTTTCTTGTCTTCCTAAGTCTGAGCTTCATTCTCAAACAAACTGACGGTAGGGAATTTCAGTAATGACTTGCTGCCCTGCATTAGCCCTTTCCTGCTCTGAAAACGCTCCCTCTTTGCGCTTTTTGTTCAGAGACAGTAGTCTGAATTTACATTTGCTGGATTTCATTGTTTCTTCACTCATTGTTGCCCTTCAGAATGTAGCATTCTCCAAACTTGGGATTTTGCTCACTGCATCGTCTTCCAGCTCATTAATGTAAATAATAAAGAGACTGGTTTCCAATGCTGTTCCCTTTCAGAGCCATATTAATAATTCATTTCCAGCTTGACAAAGTCCTTTCGGCAGCTGCTTTGTTTGAGGCTTTGCTCCTTACCGTGGCGATAGGTCAATTGTCTTATGGCGAAATTGAACCTGAGGGCCTGAGAAGGGCATTTGTATTCCCTGCACGTGACCATAGGGGATTAATATTGTGGGGGGGAAAAGCACCAAGTCCACTTCTAAGGCTCCCTCTGGAGACTTAGCCTCTCGTTCCCGTGTTCTTTCCAAATCTGCTCTTTTTAACATTAATTATGAAGACAACGAGCTCAGCGCCAAAGTGTAGAAGCTGGATCCTCAGTTATGCACAGGGAATGAAAAGTCTGTCAGTCAAGAGAACAGTATTTGTTCTTTTTCTAGAAGAGAACTTAATGACCAAGTTAGGTCAGCTCAGATTGCCTAGGGCATGCAGTGGTTTATCCAGCATCCTGCACATGGTAGGTGCTTAGATTTCTGCTAACTGACTAACTTAGTTATAGTATCTAGCCATGAAAGTTGTTCCAGGGACAAAGACCGGTGAGGTAGTACCCACCGAAATCATCATGCCCCTCTCCTTTTCCACCAGATATTCCTCTGGAACACCTAGTGAGACATACAGTCTAATACAGGGGTGTCCAAACATTTGGCTTCCCTGGGCCACATTGGAAGAAGAAGCATTGTCTTGGGCCGCACATAAAATACACTAACACTAACCATAGCTGATGAGCTAAAAAAAAAAAAAAATCACAATAAAATCTCATAATGTTTTAAGAAAGTTTACGAATTTGTGTTGGACCACAGGTTGGATAAGCTTGGTCTAATACAAGAATTGAAGATTTGAAGAGCCACAGATAGGGAGTGTAGAAAAGCCAGCTATACACTGAAAGCCATGGGCTATGTGACATCAGGTGAAAACATTCTGCAGAGACAACAGTGGCCCTTTTTCAACGGTGTAAGGAAGAAGCTAGATGGGAAAAAGCTAACAGGAGCTCTGAGTGATCAGAGAGCACTGTCCAGTACCAAATTATCCATGGAAAAGTCAGGCAAGAGGAAGTAATCCTGTCAGAGCAGCCTCCATGGAGCTGTCCTGGGACAGCAAGATGCATTAACTTCGACTGCAGAACCAGAAAATGGTTTTCAAATGGTTGCCCATGGATTCCCAATCAGCCCAAACCATTCTTTGTTCCCTGAGTAGATGGGAGTCTACCTAGTGTCATGTTCAGCCTATACCACCTCCGAGCATACTAAATACAGTTTTTTAGAAAAGAGATGAAGTGAGGCATGGTGGCTCATGCCTGTAATCCCAGCACTTTGGGAGGCCGAGGCGGGAGGATCACTTGAACCCAGGAGTTCAAGACCAGCCTGGGGAACATAGGGAGACCCTGTCTCTACAAAAATAAAAAAAAAAAAATTAGTTGAGTATGATGGCATGTCCCTGTGGTACCAGCTACTTGAGTGGCTGAGGTGGGAGGATCGCTTGGGCCTGGGAGGTTGAGGCTGCAGTGGTCTGTGGTCATGCTACTGCACTCCAGCCTGGGCAACAGAGTGAGACCCTGTCTCCAATTCATACAAACTAGAAGATAGAGATAAAGCACTTTTCCTTGAGTGATGCATGTTTAGGGAGACTAAGTGCTGGGGGGATCTAGCCCTTTAACAATACCCTCATCCTGATACCCTCTTCCCCCCAGTAGTCTCATCAGGACCTCTTATGCCTCTTCCCTTCAAATCATTCACAGTCTTGCTGCTCTTTACTAGGTGGAAGGGGTAATAGTATGGTTAGGTTAATAAATTTCTGCTAGAATGGGTTACACTTCCCCCAAATCAATGTAACATACTATGCTATAAAAGGCAGTGTAGAATAATGGTTAAAAGTACAGACTCTGGAGCCAGTCTGCCTGGGCTTGTAATATTGGCTCTGCCATTCACTAGCTGTGTGTTCTTGGGCCTCTCTCTCTCTCTCTCTCTGTTTCCTCATCTGTAAAATGAGGATACTAAACATAGTATCTTCCTCATAGGGTTGTTACAAGGAATAAGTGTGTTAATATCTATAAAGCCTTTAGAATAGTGCCTAGTGTATAGTAAGTGCTACATAATTGTTTATTAAATAAATTTAGTTTATTATAATTGCTTTGAAAAGTTTTCAAAGGGTGATCTTTAATGATGGGATTTCAGGCACTGCAAGAAAATGATATTTTGGAGCACGCCTCACATCACATTACATGGATAACTGTCTATACTAATGAGGCCCTTAGACCCTTAGAAATCTATTCATCCAGAATGGATTGACTGCCTGTGACTCTCCACCTTCAATGATTCTTTTTTGCTGCCCAGTGAACATATCCAGGACACAAGCTAAAAAGCAAAATCGATGGTTTCTATGCCTCTGCGTCTCCAGACCTTTGCCTCCCATCTACCTTTGCAAAGTGCTTACAGGCTAAACACAAATCAGATTCAGCTCCATTAACAGCTCTGCAGATAACAACCTCCAGCCTCCCACTCACCTCCCTGTTCCCTTCTGAACCAACTCATGCTCTGACCCAACTAGGTAAGAATGTGTTGGCCGGTCACTGGCATGGGTCAATCTCTCACAGTCTGTAGGGCTGTGGAGGAAAAGAGGACATAAATGAACTAGAGGTCAGTCCTTGTTTGTGTAAAGTGGCATGTCCAACAGGAAACAGAACCCATTCCTATATGAAGAGATTTTGCTTCATATATAATAAGGCTCCCAGTGGGTAGCCTGACACCAAACGAATAGCTGTAAGAAAACTATCCTTTCATTGTGGCCTGAGCAAAGACCAAAGAATGGTGAAATTGATGGGATTTTAATTCTTCTGGTTTTGTACTAAGTTGAACAATCTTATAAGATCAGGAACCTGGTGGAATACACTAAGAACCTGGGCTTTGGGAGTATTCGGCTCCCTCTCTTTCACAAAGACAGATGACACAGAACTAAATACAACACTGGATTATTCACATTTTGAAGACCCTCACCTGGCAAGCATTTTGAGTGTAGAAGCAAGGCTAACCTGAAACAAACTGAGACATCCTTTTCATCTTTACTTTGTTTCTATCCCCTTGTCTCTCCTGTTCCCAGTACCCTCACATTGACCCCTTTCTTCCTTTCTTTTTTATTTTTTTAAGACAGAGTCTCGCTCTGTCATCCAGGCTGGAGTGCAGTGGTATGATCATGGCTCACTGCGGCCTCCACCTCCCAGGCTCAAGCAATCCTCCCACCTTAGCTTCTATAGTAGCTGGGACTACAGGCAGGCGCCACCATGCCCTACTGATTTTTGTATTTTCAGTAGAGATGCAGTTTCACCATGTCACCCAGGTTGCTCCCAAACTCCTGGGCTCAAGTGATCCACCAGCCTCGGCCTCCGAAAATGCTGGGATTACAGGCATGAGCCACTGTGCCTGGCCTGACCCCTGACTTTCTAAGAGTCCTATCTCTGCAAATTTTTCACCTCAAATCTGACCTTTCCATTCAATGAACCATGTTTGGCTATGTATTCTCTACACTCCTCTACTTTGTTCCCCTGGCCTAGCTCATATCCTATGATTTTGTCATCTGTTTTCCAAGATATTAGCAATTTAATTAGCCAAACTGTGTCAGGGCATTAAAGACTGAAAACAAGTTAGCATATTATGCTTATTTGGTATGGCAGCAACTGTTAGCTGTCCTCCAAAATCTATTCTCCCATATTTTTCCTGGCAAAATGACTAGACTACATTCCCCAGCCTCCTTTGCAATTAGATGTGAACATGTGATTGAATCTTGACCAATGGCATGTGAGACTAGGTACAGGGCGCCACCTTCAGGTCAAAGCTTTTAAGAAAAAGGTCTTACTCCCCAGTCTGGCTCTTTTCTTCCACCAGCAGTGTCTAGATGCCAATGAGGCCGTAGGGAATTGAGGGGCCACAAAATGGGGAAAACCTGAATCTCAAAATGACTGTGGGGAGGAGAACCACCATGCTGACTTGAGAACCCACACGGGATTGCTATGTGAGCAAGAAATAAACTATTATATTGAGCTATTACATATTTGGGTTTACTCATTACCACAGCTTAGCCTAGAACACCCTGAGACACCTGGAATATATGCATTCTTACAGACATTACCTATAGACAATATCCTATGTCAAAGTACTGAATCTCTAATAGCAAGAAATTTCAGGTATCATTGATGGAGATTTTGGAGATAGGGCTTTTTGCAAAAACCCTCACATCATCTACAAAGATAAATCATGGATGGATTCAGCCACAAAGCATGAAGGGAGAAGAAGTTGGACCAAGCAAACACCCATTAACTAGAATAGGTTTTGAGGGAATCTGACCACAATTTGCAGAGTGGGATCTCAGCCAGGACAGTTGGGAATATCTAGAGCAGTGTTTATAGCCTCAAACAATAGTCAGAGGGAGGAGAGCCAACTCAGTAGCAAGAACTTCTAGAAAGGTTTCAACCCAGAAGTGAAGCACAGTGTGCATCATCATCATGATATGTCCATATCTTACCAGCTGATAAGGTATCAAAGAAATGGGCTGGGGCAGACTCTAGGAAGAGAAGTTTGGCAGGAGTTAGGCAAGGTTCTGCATGTGGACTTAGCCCTAGAGGGAAACAAGGCCAAATTACCAGACAAACTGTACAGTGGGAGATCAAAGCAAAAGTAACCTAGAAAGGGGGCAAGGAGCACTGCAATTCAGGGGTGTAACGAACACACAAAGCTCACTCCCAGCTCAGTGTTTCAAGCCCTGTTAAATTAGTCTGAGGTTGTTGATATATTTTCTGCCATTTTAAACATTGATTTAGGAAAGGGATAGGGGGTGATCTGGGCCTGCAAATAGGGCTCATCGATTCAGTTGAAAGGCACTAGGGAAAACAAAAGCAAGGAAGATGTGGGAGGAACTGACAATTTAAAGATCCATTTTCAGCTAATGTCAGTTCTGGCCAACAAATCTTCATATTAGAAAGGCATGGCTAATGTCAAATCATAGGCGAACAATTAAAAATGCATAACATCATCTTCATTAAGTCGGTACCATTAAAGACCAGAACTATTAGCACATTTAAGCATGCATGACCAGTACCTCTCTTACCAGTTCGTGAGCAAATCCTCTTTGTCCTTGCAAGATTCCACATTAGCCAGATTCAAAGAATTATCCAGCTAATTTTGGCCATGGCCAGAGGTGGGACTGCATCTGTAGAAATTGCTAAAAAAAAAATAGGCTTTCAGTCTCATTTTGCAATAGTGATCATTTCTGACATTGGATTGTTGTACATTTATTATCTGTCTCCCTCTGAGCCCTTTCACAGCAGCTAAAGTACTCCCTCTGATGGTCTGTAGATTTCACTCACAACTAACAACAGGGCATTGTTCTGTTGAATTTTTCCTCAGGATGCTTCTAACAGCCCCCAAAGCTGGAACCCTGACAGCACTTAGTTCAAGCTTTGATTGAGCTCTTTTGGTCCTTTTTTTTTTTTTTTTTTTTTTTTTTTGCAAAGGAAAAAAAAAAGAAACTGGTATAATCTGTTTTAGAATTTGGAATACACACACGCGTACAAATATACTATGTACATATAAAATATGCATAATTCAGCAACTTTGCTCTCCCTAATTCTGGAAGACTTTGCTTACAGAACACTTTGCAGAATTCAAATCAATAAAAAATGCTGTCTTGCCAACCCAAAATGGGCTTATATCAGTGGTGCTTACAGAGGAAGGGGAATTGCGATATCCAATCACTGCAACAAGGAAGCTGGCTGCACAGTGTGATATGGCCAGCAAAAGGCCAGCCGCACCATACAAAGTCCTACAATTCTAACCATTCATGTCAAAGAGGTTGTAAGAGCCATGGGAAGAACCTATAGTCATTTCCCCTTGGGTAGCCATGTTTGTAAAGCCCTCGTGACCCTCTTCAACATGCTTCCCCGCCGATAGAGCCTTACTTGTCATCCCTATATTCCATGCATTCTTTCTACTTTACCCCAGAGGCTGTTGTTACTGTCTGATCCCTAAGATGAACCTCCTAGCTTCATCCTGCTTTGTTCCATAACTATAATTTACCCTACCACAGAAAATCAGTACCCCTTCCCTTTGCAACATCAAAGCAGTTTTTAGACATCAGTTTACAAAATAGTCCTGGGCTGTGATAAAATTTGGCTTTTTTTAAAAACAAAATTAGAAAAAATAGGGTCAATGTAATGAGAGTTTGTCAAAAAGGTATTCAGTTAAAAAGCTGTTTATTTTTCTGAGATGATGCCCTTCCTGCTTTTATTTGGGGGCTGGGAGGCATTAAAGCGCCCTTCTTTTTATAAAACTATGGTGATAGTAGATGGTGGTTGAGATTCGGCTTGGGTTTTTTATTTTTTTACTTTGCAAAAAGAGAAAGAAAGTATCTGGGAGAGGTAAGGGATAAAGACATTAACGAGCTCCTTTAAACGTATCAGGAATGAGATTAGAAGGGGTCTGTTTCAGTGTGAGGAGGAAACAGAGAGAGGGACAAAAAGGTCAGATGCAGTTCGAACAGCACTGTAAGGTGAGGAACAAGATGGTAGTAGCAGAAGAGAATCTGGAGAATGCTGAAGATAAGCTCTTTTTAAATTCTATACTGAAGTCCAGCCCCAACTGCAGCCCTCCCATTTGCCTAATTACAATGACTCTCAAAAATGCACATCGGGATACATTCCATTGATATCATTTGCAAATAATACTCAAGTTTTATCCTGATAGCAATTAAATTCCCAATTACCTGGAAGGCAAACACAGTCATGCAAATCATAGATGCAGACTGATTCATATTAGAACTCCAATGGTTATCACTTCAGAACTAGGCAATTTGCATCTCCTTTCCTTTTTAGAGGCTGCAGTGAAATTTACTTCAACTGGACTTTGTGAGTTACAGGACTAAACTCCATTAATTTTCTCAATATAAAATGTTATTTTAGCTTATCTGAAAATTGATCTTCTCCCAAGACTATCCCCTTAATCTTTTTCTCCCTCTACTTCTTCATAAATTTATTATCTAGTTCAGTCCCTATATTATTTATCATCTATTATTATTTATTAATTCACTAACACTATCATATAATTCAGCAATGGAATTTTTGCCGTAATGCTTTTCAATACATTTGCATACTGAATAAAACCATATTGATTCTTAAGGATTTTTATGTGCTAGAAATGCTTGCCACAGACAAATTTGCAAACAAATTTTTATTTGGTTTCTGGAGACATTATTTTGACATGATTTCAACTGACGCCAACAAATCAAACCAAGTTCTGCCAACAAATGCCTTCTTAATAGGTTTTGCACTATTTGTTTTAGTTGACACAATTTATTATAATTTAACAGTGTTTCCTTCCTAGGAAAGTCCAAAATCAATAAAAAATGGTGACATATGTTTGTATTTATTTGGAAATACAAATGCAACCAAAGGGCTCTGTCAGTGTACAATTAATAGAGTACAAGATGTTGTGGTTTGGGGCATCTGATTGTCTGTCTTGTAATATGAATTTTGAAACAGCTTGGGATTCCTGCTCCTTGGCTTTCAGGTTAGGATAGAATTTCACATTAATGATAAATCACCCTGGATATGTGGTTTTCTATTTCAATTTGCTGCAACTTAGCTTCAACAGTTCACAAGGGGGGACGGGGACCACACGTGGGATGAGAAGAACTACAAGCTGGTAATAAAATGTTAAGACAAAAAAAGCGAAGACATTTGAAATGTTATTACTGAGAGAGATGCCAAAACTGGCATTTCTGTCTTTTCTTCCAAATATTATGGTGCACAGGCTGGCAATGGAGAGCCCAAAGCTCAAGGCTGGGCACAGAGGTTCAACATCGAGTTCTCTTCACGACAACCCTCTGGCCTTTTTAGATAAATTTTTCTCCATATTGACAGTTGGGAAATATGATTAAGAATTCCAAGGAGAAAAAGTACTCTGCTCTGGGCCTGACTGCCAACCCTTTCACAAACAGATTTTCAGGATCTGCCTGTCTCTTGACCTAGGTCCAGTCCCTTGGTTCTGTTCTGCGGTCCAGGTACAAGTGAAATTCTATCATAGAATTAAAATATCTCATGGTTAGAAGGATCTGAAAATTCATCTACTTCAGTGGCTCCCAAAGGCTAGTTTCAGGGACTTGTGCAAAATCCTAATGAAATCTTGCAGGTCTGTAAAACAATAAGGGCAATGTGGTAGAAAGCTAAATGTATTAAAGGACTTTGCTTCACTCTGAGATTATGTCCTTTCTACTTTTGGGGTATGAAATGATGGTGTTTTAAATGATAGTTTGTTTTTTCTTCTCTAGTGTTCTCCTTAGAGGGTGAATCTTCATTTCTGCCTCATATCTACATGGAAAGAGAGCTCCACTAGGAAAATAGAACTGTTATATGTAGCCACATAGGACAAATTGATCCCTCCTCTAAAAACTAACCCTCCCTAAGTATTTTTTACTCCTAATTAAACATCCTGGGTTCCTTATGTCATGACTTGGAGTCCCTTCATCTCACTAGTAATCCTCTTCTGAAAAGACTCATTTTTCAGACTGCAGTCTGAAACCATCCTTTTAAGAGACAGTTTTCAAAAAGGAATCTAATAGTGCAAGTGAAATGTGGTCAGTAACTATTAGAGCACGCCCATTCCTTATTAGTTTGGGATTCTACACTTCTATAAATATCTTCCCCTATTAGTGATTTTGTCAGTAACTGAATCATCTGGAAGTATATGGCCCAAGCCACAGGAGTTTCCCAACTGTTATCTTGAAATCAAGTGACCATCAAGGTCAAATGTCATAAAAAGGTCAGAGAAGTCACACCCTCATATATGTTTGATACCACCTGGTCCTTAGCTCCTGATTCGGGTCTGCCACCAGTTCCTACATTTTTTTTCCATGGTTATTGAAATTTGATGCTGACCTGATCTGATAATTGGTCTTGCCATGCCCTTTGGTTTCCCTGGAAAGGGATCTTCTGGAATGCCAGGGGAGCTTGACAGTACCCTCAGGCCAAACTGTCACATACATTTTCCCATTCAGTTTGCTTGTTTGGTGTGTGCCTTTGGCTACATCTATAAAATGCCAAAACATTCAGCTTACTCTGTCAATAAATCAGGTAATTCAGTGGATAAATTTTAGTCAAATCAGTTGTTTATCAGCATGTAGAAAAACATAGTAATCCAAATGAAAAATATAAGAAGGTTACAATGATGTTAACAAAAATTATGTATGACAGATCCTTAATGAGTGGAGAGTAGTTAAGGTTATTAGGAATCAAAGGATACAAAATTTTATTTAGACAGGAAGAATAATTTCAAGAGATTTATTGTACAACATGGTGACTATAGTTAATAACAATGTATTGTATACCTGAAAATTACTAAGAAAGTAGATTCTAAGTGTTCTCACCACAAAAAAATGATAAGTCTATGAGGTAATGCATATGTTAATTAGCTTGATCTAGCCATTGCACAATGTATACATATTTTAATTATGCTGTATACCACATATGTATATAATTTTAATTTGTCAATTTAAAAATAATAAGAACAATTTTAAAACATGGGCAAAAAAGATTATTAGGGATTGTTCCTAAGCTTTTAAGGTTGCTGTCATGAAAAGCAAATATATCCATCTTACCACAAAATTTATCTTACTGCCACAGTTGAAGGTAGAATCTTAGGCTATAGGAAACACTGGCATGATCCAATCTGGCAGGTCTTAAATTCTTATAAAAACATGAGAAAAGGACAAAGTAATTCAGAGAAAGGAAATAAAAATTCAGAAGTCATAAGCTAGTTATATCATTGTGTGCCTGCTAGACACCTTGAAACAAAAGCCAGATTCATCCAGAAAGCATTTTCTGATTATTAATCCATAAATTCATATAATACTATAAGAAAACAGGACAGCGGTAAGTTATTATTTTAAATATAACAACCCAGAAGTTATAGGCCTAGTCTAAGGATAACAAACTTGGCATTTAGAAACTGAGACACATGAAAGAAATTATCATTCCTGCCTTTTAATCAATTTATAAAGGCTGTACGGCCTCAGTTGCCTCAAAAACAAATCAGTAGCTATTTAGGGTTAAGTACTGGGCTTTTTTCTAACTATAAATGAAACCATAAGCCACATGAAAGCATTTTGACAATGTCATTTAGAAGGAGGTGATAGAAATCTGAGCTTTAACTAAAATGTTCCCTTGTTTTAAATAAATTTACCTTACTCCTTGTTTTAAGTAAATTCACTTTACCTGAGTTATAATTTAGATATTGATAAAGAAGTTTCATTTACCTTACTTTTTAAAGTAGCTAAGAATATAATGTAAGGAATTTTCATGCTGGAGTAACTTGTATTAAACCATAGCACTTACTGGTGAGATACAGCATCACACCTATACTTTCGAGATACTATTTAGATCCATAAGAAGAGTGAAGACAAACAGGTTTAGAATAACAGGTTTAGAATAAATTATTTTCCTGAAAAAGGGTAAGAGGAACAGTAGACCTCTGGCAGAAGAAAGAACCCAAAGAAAACACCTTTCCCCCACCCCCAAATAATCATGACATCAGTGCCATCTAAGAAATGTCTTCTTGATACCTACCTTTCTCCGTGTTTTTAACATTCCACTCAGTGGGGTACAAGGAGGGAGGAACTCATGGGAACACATCCTCAGCATTCTAATGTAAGGCAAAAGCAAAATAGCATTTATCTTATAGCCAATGTTGTTGGAATATATCTATTTGGTCAAGCAGCGGATACTGAGAGAGTGTTAACATTAAAGACATTCGCTGTCCCAAAGCCTTTTGTGTACTGAAAATGAGTTCCATTCCTAATGGGTTGCTAAGTGTAAAGCCAGAAAAAAAAAAGTGGCTGACAGAATTTGGAGCAGAAGAAATAGAAATGACTACAATAGAAAGATGCTTAATAAAACTGTTGAAAAAAATATTTTGAGAATAATTATTTTACTGTCAATTTGCTCATAATTTTCATGGTTGAATGGGCTATGATAATTGTACCTTTGCTTCTGTTCCAAAGTAATGCCAATTATTATGTTTTGCAGCTATTCATCATGTTTACCATTCACGTGTATCAGTCAATAGGCCCTTTTGATTTCAGTGTAAGTTATGTGGAAATCAAAGTTTGGGATTACCAAAAGGTTTTTTCCTTTCCCACCTGGAAACCACTTACCTACAAGCTTGATTGAATCCTAGTGAGGTCACTTGTTTCTCAATAAGACCCTAAGAAAGACTACTTTGGCCTGAGGCCCTTCCTGCTCTGCCCTGGCTCCTCGCACTTTTTCCTTCAACTGCCTTTTGTTCCCTGCACTTTTTGAGCTTTTACTTCTCCCGGTTGTTCAGGAACCTAACCTCCCCTCCAAACCGAATGTTTCAACAACCCTTTCCTCTTTAGTGTTCTCTTCCATCAGGGTCTTGCTCTCTGATTTTCAAGATGAAGACAAAATATTCTATAATAGAACTACCTAGTAAGGGGAATTTAGCATAACAGTTAAGAGTTCCAGCTCCAGAGTTAGATTGAAATGTGTTAGAATTTCTCTTGTAGGGTCCTTGTAAGGTATGGGCTTAGAAAAAAAAAGGAAAAACAAATAAAAAGAAAAAAAGAAAATTTAAAAATAAACTTTAAAAAATTGTCTTGTAGTAGCTGAGGGATTTATAGACAAGCTACTTGAGCACTCAGCCTCGGTTTTCACATCTCTAAATGACATGTTTATTGACAGGAATAACTACAGAAAGGTAAGAAAGTGCCTGATTCTCTGATTTTGGCTTGAGTATCTGAGTTGTGGGTGGGGAGATAATGAGTTTTGAAGATTCATGGTTTGTGGTGCTTGTGCGTCATCAAGAGCGCTGCCCCTGTGTCAGTTGAAAATGCTGATTTGGAGCTCAAGAGAGAGGTCAGAGCTGGAGATACAGGCTAAAAGGTCATCAGCCTATGCTGATTATATAGAAGTAGATGGGATTGTCTGGGGTAAAGGTGCCAAATGAGAAGGACAGATGGCCATGGTCAGGGCTCTGAAGAACAGCAACAATTAAGTGGTGATTAGAGGAAGAGGACCCAGCACAGGAAACTGAGAAATGGCCATACAGAAGAAGAACCAGTAGGGATGCCATGTTGGTAACCAAAGGAGTAGATAATTTTGAAAATGAGGTAGTCAACAGTGTGAAATGCCATAGAAGTGTCAGCTGAGATGACAAAAAAATATTAGTTTATTGAATTTGACAGGTAGGAGTCAATGGCATTTGCCACTCTTCTAGTTGGGTGGTGGGGGAGAAGCATAACTCTTAGACGCACATTTTGAGAGACTATAAATTTCTTCTAACATATGGAAAGCGGTTTCTCAGTAGACTCCAAGAATATGTTGCCATTAGAAGTGATCGACTGGTGCTAAGCAGACGGCCCTGGAGATGAGAGCCCAACAGTCTGAACTGGCTACATCCACAGAAAACATTTAAGAAGGGAGCTTTGTTTAAAAAGATTAAGCAATAGCTAATGACTCTGGGAATGTTGCCTCTTACTATGTAAAAGGAGAAGCTGGTTTGTATACAATGTGGTTAATAATGAATTAAAACTTTAAGTCTCTTGCTGAACACGCTGATTATAATATAGTATAGGATTAAATAATCGTGTTTGTTTTAACCTCAATTTTAGCCCACCCAAAATAGTGAAGTCCATTATGTAAACTTCAGACTGCTAATTTAGACTAGAACAAGTAGAAAGTACCTTTTCCTTAATTCAATGGAATCAATTAAATATATAGGGCTGCAGGCAACATTGCTGAATCTCATAGCCTCGAGCTCTTTTCCATAGGGCTTGCTGTGTGAACTAATACATGAAGCTAGGTTAAGCTTGTTGAAATGAAGAAACGGTGTTGTGGGGAGTAGTTGAAAGAATTGGAGATATTTAAACTGGAGATGAGCTGACTCCAAGGAACATGACACATCTTCAAATATGTGACATAAAAAAAATTTGAAGGTTCTTTGTGACCCAAAGCCATTCAAAGACCCTTAAGTACAATCTTAATAAATATAAATTTGCAGTCAGTTAAGAAAAGTTCTCATTAGTAATAGCTATTCAAAGATACATAGGCCACCCAAAGAATTAGTAAGTTTCCCACCACAGGAAGTATCCAAGCCAAAGTTAAATGGCCATTTGTCTCAGATGCAATAAAAATGATATAACTGGATTAGTTAGGATTAGATTCACTTGTATATAATAGAAAGAAAGCAAAAGATCAGAAAACTCAATAACAATGGCTAAATAATATAGAAGTTTATTTTTCTTTCATGTGAAAGTGATTTGGAAGTGGGCAGTCCGAAGCTACAGGGTAACTCTCTAGTGTCATCACGGACCTGGCGTCCTGTCTTTCTGTTGTATCATCCTATCCCATGTCTTCTACCCGCAAGGATACTTCATGGGCCCATGGAGTTCCAACAACATGTCTTTACTATAGGCCTCAAAAAGGAGGAAAGGAAGAAAACCAAAAGAAGCCCCTCCTGAATGTGTCCACTCCCTTTCAGAAACCTCCCTGGAAGTCCCACATGACACCTTTGCTTACATATTATTGCCTAAAAGTTAGTCTCATGGCCTTGGCTAGCTGCAAGGAAGGTCAGAAAAACAGAATTATCTTTGATTCTGGGTAGAAATGTGTTCATCTAAAAATAGCCATTCTGTGCCTGAGGAGAAAGAGAAGAAGAGATGTTGGAGTAGGCAATAGCCATCTGTGGCACAACAGCCATCTGACGAGTTGGAGCTTAACAAAGTTTAAGATTCTTTCCAACCCTTAGATTTCGTGAGCTCATAACAGGATTATGCATCAAGAGAACTGCTTTCAACATACTCTTGATCTGGGAGGCAAGACTGTCCTTATGTGTATCCCCACCATCTGTGTAACTGGTTCCCGGCATTAAATTTCTTCTGTTTTAAACACTTACAGTGGTTTTCTATTTTTCTGGTTGGACCCAGATTAATGTAGTGCCTGAAACTATTAATCTTATTGTTAAAATCTGCTCTCTTTAGAGAGTCTCTGAGGGAATAAGATATAAAATAAGCAGGTTTTAGTGAAAATAATTGGATAAGGAGAGATACAGAGCCTGGAGGCAATTTCTTAGTAGGGGAGGAAAGCCACCAGAGCTTTCAAGGCAGCCAGGAGAACAACTATTCGTTCAAATACCAAATATTTACTGAGCAGGCACTACATGCCAGGCACTGTTAGATGCTAGAAATAGAATGGTGAACAAGACAGACATGGTTTCTGGCCTCGCGGATCTCATGGATCATAGAAAAATGAGAGATTTAAGAAGTATAAGACAATTAAGAAATTAGAGTTGACACTGAGGACGTTAGGCCATAAGCAAACTTCAAAAAACTGATCCTTTGGCCTTTGCTTTGATTCATAAAACAAATTAGGAGCATGGGGGCTATTCCGAAATGTCTGAGGAACACTGACCTTGAAACTGTTTTCCTCCCTCTTCATGCCTTCCTTTCTGATTCCTTAAAGGCGGTGTTCTTCCGTGTTCACAATTTTCCTTTCCTGCTTTCCATATTCTTCCCTCTCCTTGTATTGGGTTATGTAGCTCTGTGTCAACCCATTGTAAATATTGCTGCATTTGCAAGTATAATAACAAATTCCATGCAACTTTGCCTTTCCATATTGTCTGACAAGAGGCCATTATTGTTTTAAATTTGTACTTACATACTGTAATATTTGCATTTTGCATTTAATCACTGTCACATTTTAGTGACGGGAAGTGGAGCTGGGGACAACAATTGATATTATGTATCTCGACCTGAAATAGTACCCGCAGATGGGATGTTGCCTGGACCCATATAGCCTTCAGTGATTTATAACTCAATGATCATAATGTGTCTGTTGACCTTCCAGACAGTTCAGTAATCATTGTTTTGTACCTAACTTGCTTGAAATCTAAAACTACTTCATCCAAGCAAAAGGAAGCAAACACTGTATTTAAAGGAAGTCTCCATTTTAAATGGCTTTGACAACCTCCTCCCAGTAGCCTTTTCAAAGTTTCCCGACTCCTCCCTTGCTTGTTTCTTGTTTATCTTCCTCAGTCATAATGCACAGTTTGGACTTGACTATTAGTATCGCTTATTATATTCTGCCCTGTATCATGAGTTCCTCATCTTTCTGCAGGTGAATTGTAACCAATTTAAAGACAGGACCAGGTCTTTTAATTCATGTTTGGTTAATGACACCATATTCCCCCCCCCCCCCTTTTTTTTTTGCCTCTGTTTTCCTTTTGGTAGGCCTTAGATTTTATCCAACCCCCTACTCCTCCCCACACACAACACTCTAGCTTTCCTACTCCTAGGGTCTGCCACCAACTAACGTTGTGACCTTGGTCAAATTGCTTAACCTCTCAGAAACTGCTTTTCTATCCATAGAATGGAGTTGACGCCTACCCACCTCTTGGTGCTAAGGCTGGAATGAGGAAAGGTAACCTTTTAAATAACAGTTAGAAGAGAACCTAGCACATAGAAGGAATTCAGTTAGTCTATTTCTCTTCTCCCTGACCCACAGTCTACCAAAAAACTCGATCTATTCTGAGACCCATGCCCTCAGAGTCCTATCCTCTGTGAATGTGACCACCCTAGTAAGTTAGTGCATTACCCCTGCTACGTGGTATATGTGTATTTTATTTATATTTTGATTTTTAATTTTTTTGAGATGGTATGTTGCCCAGGCTGATCTCAAACTCCTGGGCTCAAGGGACCCTCCTGCCTTGGCCTCCCGAAGTGCTGGGGTTACAGGCATGAGCCACCACACCCAGCTGTATGTGTACTTTAAATGGAGTTCCGTCTAGTAGAATGTAAGTTTCAACTGAGGCCAGGCATGATGGCTCATGCCTATAATTCCAACACTTTGGGAGGCCAAGGCAGGAGGATCACTTGAAGCCAGGGGTTCAAGACTAGCCTAGGCAAAATAGTGAGACCCTATCTCTGCAAAAAATTTAAAAATTAGCCAAGTGTGGTGGCACATGCATGTAGTCCCAGTTACTTGGGAGGCTGAGGCAGGAGGATCACTTGAACTCAGGAGGTCGAAGCTACAGTGAGTTATGATCACGCCACTGCACTGCAGCCTGGGCAACAGAAAAAGACCCTGTCTCAAAAAAAAAAAAAAAGTTTCAACTGAACTGACACCTGAGCACACTACGTAGATCCCTTCCTGGTATCTTCTGTCATGACACCCATTGCATTCATATTCATCATAGCACATAGCACAATTTAAAGTGAATCACTTCTGTGTCTTTACATGTTTATTGTGTCTCACCCAATAGGCCATACACTCAAAGGCAAAAGCCACATCTGCTTTAATTATCAGTGAATTTCCAGAACGCAACAGAGTGCTTGGCACACAGCAGACAATATTTTTTGATAGATTGGTGGGTAGCTGGAAGGATAAACAGATGTAGTAAGTAGATACAGTTAGAATAAATGAAACATGGTGGAAATTTCAGGCTCAGTAGCCAGGTGGTAGAGTAATATTGGGCGGCAGACAGGTTATTTGCCACCTCAAATTGGGTGGAGATACACTTCCTTGAGGAGTAAGCGTTAGGAATAGGTTAACTAAATGGAGCAAATGGGTGTATAGAGATGGTAGGCAAGATGCTGAGAATTTGACAAGACATTGTGTCTAAAGGCACAGGAACTTTCAAAATATAATGTTTATTATCAAATGCATTTTATGCAAAAGCGCCATAACAGACCTGCCAAATATTTCATCTTGTTTTTTCCTTTGTCTTCTCTGTGCAGAATCTAGCATTAAAGCCCAGTTGCTCTGGCCTCCATATTCTAGCAAAAGTTCTTAGCTTCTGAAGTGAAAAATACACCGCCACCAACCTGTCACAGCTGAGGAATCAGAAAACAAGTTAGGTTTTTGAGCTGTCAGGTTGAAAAGGATTTGCAAGCCCCTTCCCACCTACTCTCTGCTATGAAGATGGATTTCCAGAGGTTTGAGAGAGATTTGTACTATGGCTTTGAGGTTTACAAAATGCCACCATCCAAGGAGTTTGAATTATTCCTGTCCTGTATTTCATTTGTAATGTACCCTTGCCAGCATAACGAGTATTAGAAGGGCATTTGAACAGTAATAAGGCCCTTAACACTTGTGAGCAGCTATTTCCCTTGCAATGCAGTTGTTGTGCTGAAGGAAAATAACCAGTAGCAAAATGGGTTAAGCCCTTTCTTCCAAAATCTAATGCCACTTGGTTTGTAGTTAGGAACCAGTGCTCTGAGTGATTAATTCCTGAAAGATGTGAAATTTAGGATTTTCAGTTAAATATTATGAATCTGCTCTTTCTCTTCCCGATTTCCCTACTCCCTCCTCACTGTGAAGGGGGAATAATTCACTCAAGAACTCGCAAATTGGAGAACGCAGTGGAGCCAGTTTTTATTTCTTCTCTATGTATCATCTGTGAGACCTCTGGCAAGTCACTTAGCCTCTCTGAAACTCAGTTTTCTCAAACATAAAATGAGAACAATACCAATACCTACTTATTAGGAATTTTTTAAAGGTTTTAAAAGAAGATCTGTGAAAAATATATAGCACGTTCTGGCATAATCTAAGTACTTCACAAATGTTAGCTAAGTTACTGCTAATTTAACCAAGTACTTCTAAGTAGAGTTACTTAAGAGACTGCTTTTGAATGGTTGTTCCGAGACTATTTAACATCCTGCCTTATTAGAGAATGATTTCTAATTGGTATACTAATATTTACTTATAAATAAGTATAACTAAAGTGCTTGAAATGTTGTCCTTTTGTTAACATTATTCTTCATTTGCTTTCTTTATAAATAGAATAAAAGAAAACTTCATTCAGCCAACAATCTTAGTATCACCACAAATACCAGTTAACAATATTTTACTAAATTTTGATTTTTCAAAGTACTTTTGGGCGTTTAAACAACCAAAATGTTCTTTTCATGGTTTCTTGCTCAAATGCAAACAAGAATTTTCTCGAAAGGGGTCTACAGACTGCCAGTGGAAACTTGACACTCAGCCAAGTCTTAATTCAGAGTCAATAAGTAATACCCCTATGCCTAGGTAGATGTGTAAATTTTCTCCACATGATAAATAAGCAGACTGTGATTTCTATCAAATCAATCTTGGTTTGAGTCAGTCCTTCTCTAATCAATAAATCTGGATGTGCACTGAAATATGAAGTCAATATATGCAGTGTTGTATTCACTTTAAACTCCTTCATCAAAAGTACCTAGCAATTTTTCTATTATTGCCATAAATTCAAAATACCAGGTTTTTTCTTTTTCGCTTAACTACCACTCTAAAGGGCAATAAGTTTCCGAGTCCTGAAAAAGTTCTTGCTTGGCTCTGGTTAGAAATCCACATAGATTATCTGACCCAATCAATGCAGTAGCTACAATTACATTGGAACTGCACTATAAAGCCGAATTGGGTATGAGGCAATATCAGCGGAAATTGTGGTGTTTGAAAGTTATTGCTGGGATATTTGCAGTTTTAAACTAGAAATTCTAAGAAGTTGGAGGCTTCTGGGTAATGTAGGAATTATAGAGAAGGGATCTGCCATTTTCCAGAAAAGGTCATGGGCCTTCCACTGCTTCCCTTAATAATACTCCTTTTCATTGTATGTATGTATGTACAGAGCCAGGCTCATCAATGCCTGCAAATCTTGACAATTTGATAAGTTTGTGCAACTTCCTCAGAATTTTTAAACTGATGGAAGATCCCTGCCTGCTCATTCCTTCTCTGCGCTTCAAACAATCAAATTCAGCCCTCTTCACTTCCTTCTACACTTGTTTCTATTTAGTAGCTGCTCCTGACACCCTTTAGTACGGGCTGTGAGATATTGTGGAGATCAATTCTTGCCATCAGCCAATACAACCACCACAAAGCTATATGTGACCAGGATCTGGGTCTATTCTAAACTTACTCAACTCAGAAGGGATTGTCATTCATTCTAAGTTAAATCTTACTCTGTTGTTAATATGTGTATTTTGAACTGTTAAGACTCCTAGCTCAGGGGTTCTTATACCGGGGTCCATGAATAGAATTTAGGGGGTCTGTGAATTTGGATGGGAAAAATTACATCTTTATTTTACTGACTTTTAACTATAACTTAGTGTTTCTTTCAATTATGAATGTATAAATCATAGTTAATATTAGCAGCACCTGTGACTTTGTCACCAACAAAAATCATAAAATTTTTTATATCACATTACAGGTGTTGTATTAATAGATATCTCAAAATATCATTTAGGATCACTGCCACTTCAAAATCATCATAGTTATTAAACCAATCAGTAGACCTTATTACTTGGAAAACTGCCTGCTGCCTGCTTTTGTAGCTCAAGTTTTATCGGAAGATAGTCATGCTAATTCACGTATATATTTTATCTCTGGCTGCTTTCATGCTACAATGGCAGAGTTGAGTAGTTCCAAGAGACTATATTGCCCACAAAGCTAAAAACATTTATTATCTAACCCTTTAGAGAAAAAGGTTGCTGACTTCTGATTTTAACATACTAATATAGAGGCACATATATTATTATGTTACAACCTTTAAAAATTATTCTAACTATATTTCAAAATAATTGGTCTCCTTTTAACTCTATGGATTTCATTTTATTTATTTAAAAACATTATTCTGAACAGACTTCCATAAGCCTCACCAGACTAACAAAAAGGTCCATGGACTTAAAAAATGTGAGGACCTCTCGACTAGCTTGAGAATCAATCTCAAATTTTATTAGTGAGCATATAGACTTAGTTTGTGGACACCTCTTTTTCCCCGAACTAAAGGCAAATAGACTTAACTACTTACCTGGATTTTCCTTTGCTCTTCATTTTACTTGGATGCCTTATTACCCTAATCTTGCTTTATTATGTGTTATTTTGTCAAATAATTCATTTACTCAACAATTATTAACTGAATGGATACTATGCACGAGGCACTGGAGATATGGCAGTAAACAAAACAGATCAATCCCTGCCCACAGAGAGCTTGCTTACATTCTAGCTAGGGGAGATATACACTAAAAGAAGTAAGTAAAACCATAATATTTAAGATGATAAGGGTATCGATGAACATAAAGCAGAAAAGGTTAATGCACTTTGAAATGGGAAACGGGAAAGGCTTCATAGAGAAGCTGCTTTTGTGCAAAGACTTGAAGGAGGTGGGGGAGTGAGCAGTCATGGGAACTGGGGATGGACATACTAGGCAGAAGGAGCAGCTAGTGCCAAGACTCTGAGGGAAGAGCATGCCTGGCATCCTCCAGCAAGCAGGCCAATGTGATTGGAATAGAAATAAGCCAGGGATAGTGAGTAGTAGAAGATCAAGGTATAATGAAGCCAGGAACTCTCAACCCTTTCTGGTTCTCAGAATCACCTGAGGAACTATGAAAAACTGCAGATAACTGGGCCACACTACATATTATCACTCCTGGAGATATGGCTTCATTTTATTTGGGAGTGAGGACCAGACATTTTTTAAAAAGTTCTCCAGGTGATTCTAATGTATAGTAATGATTAAAAGCTACTGGGGTAGGGCCATAGGCCATTGTATAGACATTAGCTGTTGCTTCAAATGAGATGAGGAGCCATTGCAGAATTTTGATAAGAAAGGTGGCATGCTCTGACTTATGCTTTAACAAGATCACTCAGGCTACTGTGGGTTAGAAGGTTAAGGGTGAACAGGGAGACCCATTAAGAGGCTTTTGCAATAATCCAAACATGCCACAGTGATTGCAGTAAAGTTGGTAAAAAGTGGTTAGGGTCCAAATATATTTTGAAGGTGAAATCATTAAGATTGAATGTAGACTGAGGTGAGGGAATGAGAAAAAGGGAAGAGTCAAAGGTGATGCCAAAGTTTTTGGCCTAAGCACCTGGAAGATTGCATGGCCATTAATTGAAATGAGCCAGACAATGAAAAGATCAGATTGTGGGGAAAATATCAGCAGTTTGGTTTTGGACATATTAAATTTCAGATTCCTATTAGACATCCAAATGGAATGACAAGTAGTCAGTTGGATATACAAATCTGGAGTTTGGAAGAGAGATCTGGACTGCAGATATAAATCTGGGGATTCAACAGCATGTAGGTGGTATTTAACGTCACAAGACAGAATGATATCACTGAGGGAGTGATTATGAATAGAAGTGAGAAGCAGTCTAGGACTCTGACATTAAGAAGTTGGAAATATGAAGAACCCGCAAAAGGAAACTGGAGCAGCTAGGGAAATAGGAAAAAGAAAAACAGGGATAATGTCCTGGAAGACAAAGGAAGGATCTGCTATAGGAAATAGTGCTAAAAGGTCAAGTGAGAGCTGAGAATTGACCTTGGCATTTAGCTATGAGGAGGTCACTGGTGACCTTGAAAAGAGCAGTTTCAGCAAAGTGTTAGGAGTGTAAGTCTGACTGGAGTGGATTCAAGAAACAATGGGAAGAGAGACAATAAGTAGAGATAATTATTTTAATGAGTTTTTGCTGTAAAGGAAGACAGGAAAATTGACTTTTTAAAATAATACAAATGATTACAGCACATTTGAAGGCTGATGGGAATGATTCCGTGAAGAGAGAAAAATTGTTGACATGAGACAGAGGGAAGAATTACCAGAGCAAGTCAATATATTTAAGGAAGCGTCAGGCTGCCTTGGTTCAAAACCTGGCTCCACCCATGTTAAGCTCTGAGACTTTGGGAAAATTACCTTCTCTGTGTCTCAATTTCCGCATCTAAAAATAGAAATATAATAGTACCTGCCACAGGTTGTTTTGACTATTGAGTTAGATATTATCTAAAATATTTATTGGCACATAGTAGGGGCTCAAAAAATGTTAGCTAGTAGTAGTTATAATTACATTACTCTCTCAACAAAACACTGCTTAAGATTTATTTAATTTATTTATTTATTTATTTTAAGATGGAGTTTCGCTCTTGTTGCCCAGGCTGGAGTGCAATGGCGCGATCTTGGCTCACTGCAACCTCTGCCTCCCGGATTCAAGTGATTCTCCTGCCTCAGCCTCCCAAGTAGCTGGGATTATAGGCATGCACCACCAAGCCTGGCTAATTTTATATTTTTAGTAGAGATGGGGTTTCTCCATGTTGGTCAGGCTGGTCTCGAACTCCTGACCTCAGGTAATCTACCCGCCTTGTCCTCCCAAAGTCCTGGGATTACAGGCGTGAGCCACGGCACCCGGCCTAAGATTTATTTTTCTGTAGACCTTCCCCTGACGAAGTAATCCCCACCCCATCCCAACCCCAAGTTCAGTAACTCTAATCACTCAACCTATCTCTTGGCACTTAATGGATATATGGCCATACAGTCATGCTGATATTTGCTTCTGTTTTCTCTTCTCATATGTCATTTATGTACCTACATTTCCACAAAGCCCTTTTTTCCCCAAGGGAGAAAGTACTGACTGTAGGAGTTAAGAGCACGGGCTTTCAAGTCAACTGGTCTTGACTTGGATCCCAGCTCTATTACTTGCTGACTGTAGTAAAGTCTGTCTGTAAGTCTGTCTTTACTATCTGTAAAGTAAGAATAGTAATATTACCTACCTCACAGAATCATTGGAAGAATTAAATTAGTTAATACACAAAAAGCACTTACAACAGTATTTGGCACATAAATTAATGTACAACATATTTTTGTGATTATTATTATTCCTAGAAACCAGCAACTACATCTTCTATTTGACACCATTCCCTACCCAACATCCTACCATGAACACAACTTGGTCCAAATCCACTCTTTCCTCAATCAGGGCTTTGTATTCAGGAACATTTTTGATATAGTATTTACATCTTGACTAATGGCCCTACCTGCCGGCTGGGGACATCTGTGCAAAATGTAATAAAAGCCCTCTTTTTCTCCAAGTGACTTGAAAGAATTTTACCAATGGGCCATTCATTCCCATCTCAGTAGTGCAACTATATCCAAAAAATTTTTTCAATTGAAACAAAAACAAGAATGGCTCTATTTAGATACCCAGAATTTTAAACTTAATGTTTACACCAATTAAATTTGTTAAAACAATATTTCCTTTATATTTTTCTCCCTTTCTTTTTTGTGGAAGGTAAGAGGGACTCTACATAGCTAACTTCCATTCACCATTTAAATCTCAACTTAGACTTTACTTACTCCAGGGAGTCCTTATTTCATGTTAAGCACCCCTTGTGTTTGTGCTCACCATGGCACCAATCACAATATTTCCTCTGTACCCATGGATTCAACCAACCACAAATTGAAAATGTAGTTAGGTCTATGATAGTCGCATCTGTACTGCACATGTACAGACTTTTTTTTTTCTGGTCATTATTCCCTAAACAATGAGTATAATGACTATTTACATAGCATTCACATTGCTTCATTTCAGTGAAGTGGTAGGGGTGTAAGTGTGACTGGAGTGGATTCAAGAAACAATAAGAGAAGAGACAATAGCGACAGTAAGTAGAGACAATTCTTTTAACAAGTTTTTGCTGTAACAGGAGACAAGAAAATTGACTTTTTAAAATAATACAAATGATTATAGTACATTTGAAGCCTGATGGAAATGAGCCTTCAAATTAAGTTGCATTAGGTATAAGTAATCTAGAGATGACTTACACTGCATTTGGTATAAGTAATCTAAAAATGATTTAAAGTATACTGGAGGATGTACATAGGTTATATGCAAATGCTGCATCATTTTGTATCAGGAGCTTGAGCATCCTTGGATTTTGGTATCCACGAGGGTTCTGGAGTTAATACCCCATAGATACCAAGAGACAACTGTGCTAGAGTTGCCTAGTTACTGGTCAGTCTTCCTCACTCCATAAGCATAAGTACTATGTTAATCTCATTCCCTAATGTCTATAACACTGAACACATAATATATACACAATAAATATTTGTTTATTTGTTATTATAGTGTTTTCCCAAACAGCCATTTTGGTAGGACTTTCCCCTTCTCAACCAGAAACTTTAATGTTGTGTAGGTATAATCATAGTTCAAAATAAAATGCAATGTCATCAGGGGAAACCTTATGTATAATCAGGTTAGAAAGCTATCTACACAGTGGTTATATACAATTTTTATGTGTCATCCATGCCTTCATATAGACAAAGGGAAATTTAAAAAATAAAAGAAAGCTATCTACACAGTGAGATTTGAAGGAAAATTGGAAAGTCCCTATACAAAAATATCTGCTCTACCAGACCATCTACTTCAAGACTATAGAGTACTACTGGTTCACAGATTATAGGGTGATAGGAAAAGGAAGGCAACATTCATCAAATGCCTCCTATGTGCCAGGCATGTTATGTATGTTATCCAGTTTAATCCTCACAATGACTCTATGGAGTGCATATGATTACCCACGACTTAAAGATGAGAAAATAAGCTCATAGAGGTTGAATAAATTGCCCAGGAATACACAGAGAATAAATAAAGAGCCAGAGATTAAGCAGAGGTCTGCCTGACTCCACGTGTGTGTGCTTTCTGTTATTCCACATTGACATCCAGGATACAGATCCAAGACAATTAAGTAAGGATGGAAGCAAAATATTAAAGACAGCCTGAGACTGTGTTTGTGGTGGCTACAAGTCTGTAATCAAGGTGTCAGCAGGCTGCACTTCCTCTGGAGGCTCCCAGGGGCCTTTGTCCTTGCCTTTTCCAGCTTCTGGTGGCTGCAGGTATCCCTTGATTTGTAGCTGCATTACTCAAATCTCTGCCTCTATGACCACATTGCCTCCTCTTCTCTGTGTCTTCTCCTCTCCCATCTCAAAACTCTATCTGCTTTTCTTTTATAAAGACACTTTTCATTGGATATAGAGTCCAGCCCGATAATCTGAGATAATCTTCTCATCTCAATATGTACAATTACATCTGCAAAGAACTTTTTTTCCAAGCAATGTAACATTCATAAGGCCTGGGGATTAGGATGTGGACATATCTTTTGAGGGGCCACAATTCAACCCATATGGTTTCTTCAAAGTGGAGAACATTTCCCGGCTATGGTAGAGGGAGATATGACTATGGAAGAATGTTCAGGTAAATGCAATGTTCCTAGATGGATGAAGAGGGCTATGAGCCAAGCAATGAAGGGTCCTCTAGAAGCTGAAAGAGGCAAATAAGTGGATTATCTTCTAAAGCCTCGAAAAAAAAAAATACAGCCCTACCTGCATCTTGATTTTAGCCCAATGAAATTCATTCTGGAATTCTAACCTCCAGAACTGTAAGATAATAAATTTGTGTTGTTTTAAGCTGCTAAATTTGTGGAAATCTGTTACAGCAGTGATAGACAACTTATACAGGCACTGAGGAAAGTTGAGCAGATGTTTGGTTCAGAACAAGTGTGGAAGCCAGAGTCAAGAGGGCAGGTCAAAGACTAAACGGATATAAATTCCAGAAGGCAGAGCAGGGCAGATGGCAGGAATTAGGAAAGCCACAGGAGGGGGAAGGTCAGGACAAAGAAAGTAGAAGAAATGATATGCATTAGTAATATCAAGAAGCACGCTTGATAAGTTCTCTACCAGGCTAGAGAACTAATCTTAACATGGGGAGCCCAGGCCTTGTAGGGTGGAACATAGTTGGAGGCATGCTGCCCAGTTAGAATGTGTGTGAGAAGGAAACAGTGATACTATCTGGCAGGCATATATCTACATAAAGTTGCCTACAATTTTCACACACTTACTATTTTAAGTTAAGATAGTTAAGGTCCCCCTTAAAGTTCAAGTAGCGTACTAAGATCATCTATTTAACACAGAGAGAACTTGTTAGAAAAATGTACTAATCATTCACCTAACAGGGTTTGAGGGAAAGACCCCCAGACTGATAAATAAGAATAGACAAGAAACAACTAGGAAATGTTTACAGAATGGAGCATTGGCCAGGGACAAGTACTCAGCCTGGCACATGGTGTAAAGCAACAAATGTTTGCTGAATGAAGGAATGAATGGATGAGTGAATGAAATCACTAAGGACTCTGGAAGTCTGTAGGACATGATGACTTAAAGAAAGGAGGCTGGGAGCGGTGGCTCACGCCTGTAATCCCAACACTTTGGGAGGCCGAGGCGGGCGGATCACAAAGTCAGGAGATGGAGACCATCCTGGCCAACATGGTGAACCCCAATCTCCACTAAAAATGCAAAAAAAATTAGCTGGGTGTGGTGGCGCGTGCCTGTAATCGAGCTACTCGGGAGGCTGAGGCATGAGAATCGCTTGAACCCAGAAGGCGGAGGTTGCAGTGAGCTGATATCGCGCCACTGCACTCCAGCCTGGCGACAGAGCGAGGCTCTGTCTAAAAGAGAAAAAAAAAAAGAAAGAAAGAAGGATGGAAAAAGTTGGCAGTGAGACTCCAAAGGCAAGCTCATCAGTGCCAATACTTACCCTAACTGGGCTGATGTGTCTTCTTTTTTTGAGATGGAGTCCCACTCTGTCACCCAGGCTGGAATGCAATGGCGAGATCTTGGTTCACTAAAACCTCCACCTCCTGCGTTCAAGTGATCTCCCACCTCAGCCTTCTGAGTAGCTGGGATTACAGGCACGTGCCACCATGCCCGTATTTTTGTATTTTTAGTAGAGAGGGGGTTTCACCATGTCGGCGAAGCTGGTCTTGAACTCCTGACCTCAAGTGATCCACCTGCCTCAGCCTCCCAAAGTGCTGGGATTATAGGCGTGAGCCACCGTGCCCAGCCTGATGTGTCTTTTTAATAGGTAATTGTTATAGTTTCTATTTCCCAATCTCAAAAGTAATACATCTCAAGGGAAAAGAAAAAAAAAAGTCACATGCCTGTTATCTCTCACCCCAAGATACTATTTTGAAATATTTACTTCTAGTCTTCTCTATGTCTTTGTCTATAATTGTCCATGTCTGTGTCTCAATCGCTCTCTTTCTTAGTGTGTGTGTATGTGTATAAAATATAGTATCTTATTCTATTTACCATTTTGTAAATTGCTTTTATTTTTAGTTTTATTTATTTATTTATTTTTCAGAAAGAGTCTTGCTCTGTTGCCCAGGCTGGAGTGCAGTGGCATGATCACAGCTCACTGAAGCCTCAACCTCACGGGCTCCAGTGATCCTCCCACCTCAGCCTCCCAAGTAGCTGGGACTACAGTCATGCACTACCACAGCTGGCTAATTTTTTATTCTTTGTAGAGACAGGGCCTCGTTTTGCTGCCCAAGCTGCCCTGGAATGCCTGAGCTCAAGCAATTCTCCTACCTTGGCCTCCCAACGTGCTGGGATTACAGGTGTGAGCCACTGTGCCTGGTGTTTTCATTTTTTTAAACACAGCGTGGATTGTGGTTGCTTTTTCAGGTCAAAAATATTCTATTACAACGCGATTTTATATGACTCCATAATCTTTCAATCTACAAGTACAGATAATTTATTTAACCAATCTATTACCGTCTTTTTCTTCTAATTTTCCACCATTAAAAACAGTGGTATAATGAACATTTTTATGACCACTGCTTGTCACACATTTCTAATTATTTCCTGAAGGTAACTTCCTACAAGTAGAATTGAATATTTTGGCAGGTGCAGATACATATTTTCATGTTACTCCATAAAGAGATTTACCTATTTGCATTCTGACTTCAGTATATGAAAGTTCTGTTTCCTCAAACCTTTGTTAACACGGGTTATTATCAATCTTTTGTAAATTTGCCAATGTAATGGATGGATTTAGTTTGTATTTGTTTGATTGCCAATGAAGATAAATATTTCTTCATTTATTTATTGGCCATTTTTGTTTCTTCCTTTGTGATTTACATATTTATGTTCTTTGTCCATTTTCCTATTCGAGTTTCCATCTTTTTAAAATTAACTTGTAAGAACTGCTTAAGTAGACCAATTATACTTAATATCTGCTGCAAACATTTTCTCATTTGCTGTTTTCCTTTCATTTTTATTTATCATGGATTTTTAACATACAAAAAGTGTTTAATATGTTTGTTTCTTTCTGCAGCATCAACAACTCAATCTTTTCCTCCCTGATTTATACCTTTGCAGTTATGCTTACAAATATGTTGCTACTATAAGAGTGTATAAATAAAATAAATACCGATATTTTCTTTTCATTATTTTACAGTTTCATTTTCATATTTTAATTTTAATCCACCTAGCAAGTTTTTATTGAATGGTATAAGTTAAGGGTCTGGTTTTAGTTCATTTTTATTAGATAGTCATTTATGAGATGGTGAATTTTCACTGGAAACTTGCTTGAATAAATTCAGAAGAGTGTACTGAAAGTCAAACTTAGTGAAATAATTTTTTAAACCTACATTTTCCATATTGCATCTTAGGTCTCAGCAAGTAATGGATTCTGATCTGCAAACACAACCCAGCATGCCAGCATTTGCAGATGTACCCATGAGCCAACCAAATAGCAAGTCTCCTTTGCAAGCAAAAGGTCAACTTCTCATTGTGAAGTCTCCAGTTACAGACTCACATTCATTCTCAAATCACCCTAACACACAGAAAACAGACATATTTACTTTTCTCATGATTCATGGGAGAATTTTGCTCTGAAACAAAGTCAACAGCCAAATCTCTCCTCAGCAAGCTGAAGCACATCCCATACTGGTCTCTGGGTGAAAGACCCTCTAGTAAACTTGGTGAGAGGGACAAGAAAAAAAGGGATTTTTTAGATTAGAAGAAAATGTTCCTATTTCACTACAGTGTCCTTTGGACCTAAATACTCTTCATTCTGAGTCACATTTCCTATGAGATGTTACCAAGGCAAATGTTCAGGGAAATAGCAGCTGGAGCCATTTGAGGGTTACTAATTACAGGGCATTACAGGTACAATTTGTAATCCTCCTTGACAGATGTGACCCATTACATTAAGCATTGTTGGCATGTTCTACAAAGCCAGATGCAAGCTGGGATGTTGGTCTTTTGGTAGCACAGCTTTCCGGCAAGCTTCATCATTACCAGTAGCTCTGTATATAGATAGGAGAAATAACTGTTAACATGATATAATTGGAGGATCCTTTAAAATGGCCAGTGGATTTAAAAATATCTCACTCCACTCCATGAGGTATTAATATGCAAAGACATGTCCAGATAGTTCTGTTAGATTATTAACTCTGCCAATATTATCCTATATTATTGATTTCAACATTTGGGTCAAAAAGATTTTTGGAGTCTGAGCCACAATGTTCTGACTGAACTATTTTAGAAATTAAAAAAATATTCCCAGTGATTTTCCTTCAGCCCATGCTGCAGCTGAGCAATATCTATCTGTGTGATATAGAAATGAATGCTCAGTTCAAAGCATTTCAGGAAGAAACAGAAAAATATCAAAACAATCATCATTTCTGTAAGCAAAACAAATAACTGATTAAATGACTTTTAGACTTGCCAGTCATTGCTGAGATGTCCTGGAGGTATGGCCAGAATGTTCTGCAGTCACCAAATACAGAGAACTATTGTACCTTCCACACGAGTAATGAAAAGACTTAAAGAAGAATCACATACACCTTTAATTGTTATTATTTTTCTAAGCTCTTCCTTAAAGATAGAGAAAACAAAAGGATAATTTATGTTTACAGTTCTGTGACACATAAAAAAATATAATTAAAGCACTAAATCTCTACCAAGAAATGTGATGTACAGAATTCAATTCAGCATTTAGCTGGAAAGGAGTCCCTTCGGGGAGATCAGGTTGATATGTGAGGAATCAGTTTTGAAGTCCCGTTGCTGATTTTTTTTTCAAGGGATGGTAGTTTGGTCAGCCTTACTCTGATTTCTCCTCACAACTGTCAGTCAGAATGAATTACAGGACATATTACCTGAATCCCAACATCTAGCTACATTAACAGCCCTTGATTTTTGTTCTTTCAAATGTCATTTAGATATATGGAAGTCATTTTCTTCCTATCATATTTCCAGCACCCTCCGACAAGGCAGCATTTTACATTTCCCACACAAGAGGGCTTTTTTTTTTTTCCTCTGCATTGGACTTCAGAATACAGAAAGTTGCAGAGTTTGTTTATTTTTTAATCTTCTTTATTAGTTGCATAAAACTGTCAACAGCCATGCTAGTCTTGAAAGTATCAGGCTGATTTAAGAGAAACTTTCCTGAACTGGGTGGAGAGTGGGGCGAAGAGATAAGCAAATGGAAGAATATAGGGAAGGGGGCAGTACTTTTTTCCCTAAAATATTTCAATCTAATTTTTTAAAAGCATAGTTCATCCTTCTAACACAGTATTGGCTCTAATAAGGATAGTGCAGACTCAAAGGGTCAGAATATAAGCTTTAAATATTGGGTATATTATTTACAGACTTGGGCACTGACCACATATGCATGCATGAATCTTGAAGAAGCATTTTTGGCTTTTCTCATGAAAAATCTATTGGGAGGCCATACATCTGAAAGCGCTGTCTTCCCTCCCTATAGGATGGGAGCCCCAATCAATCTTTTGTGTTATGACCAGATGTAAGTCTTAAAAGGGCAGTTATTGCAGGTTTTATGGAGCTGAAAGCCCGGATACTCATGAGGAGGATAAGTTCGTAATAGCCTTAAAGAGTAAACTATTCTTCAAGGTCCTAGGTTTCCACAGAGTGGCTGCTCCAGCAATCTGTAGCCATACTTTAAAAAAAAAAAAAAAAACAATTCTTACCATTAGAAAACACTTCAACATTCACCAACCCAGCTAGAAAACAAGTATTTATTGTATTTAGAGCTTTGTATACTGGAGGGGTATGTAGAAGAACCTGGTTTCCTTCAACTTGTAACTTGTCAGTCTCCCAGGTTAGAGATATTTGAGGCTCTTTAAGCATGAAAATGCCCCTCATTAACTCAATGTCATTTCTTAGCCATGGCTTTGAACTTTTCCAAAAAACTATATGTTCAGAAATCCATACCACACCTTTTGAGGTATTCTCTTTGTTCTAAATTTGCCTCTTCCAAATGTTCAAAAAGGGGTCTCTGTCATTGAAGCATGTTCTCTACTCCACCACCCCAAAGGGACCAATTATTCCCTTGGCCTGCTGTCTCTAGCTCAGCACCTTAATACCACATCATGCTAAGACACTGAATGGATATATGTGAAGTCCAGAACTTCTTTCATTTCCTGTAGTTCATACTGTCAACCCATACTAGAACAGTAATGGAAGAGGAATGAAAGAGACTACGGGAAATTAGCATAGATGTACTTCTTCTGGGACTTTCTGGAGAAAGTGTCCCCACTTTTGTTGCCTAGTTTACTTATGATAGAGAAGCCCAAGACAGGTTGGAGAGACAGGCAATAAGGTAATCAGAGTAATACATGGGATAATGTGTAGCCTCTTACAAGCTACGTCAAATTACACCATGTAAGTAGCCACCTACTCCACGTCCTTTCTGTGAGCTCCTAGAAAGCAGAGACCAACATGTGACCTAATTAATTAGCTATTTAAACATATAGCTTTTTATTCATATAATGACCACTTCATTTAACAAACATTGGCTGATCTCCTTGCCCTGTGGACCAGGCTGTATTGGGTGCTGGATGATTTACAGCAATAAATCAGAAATAGGTGGACCTTCTGGAGGAAGAAACAATTATTGAAGCAGACACTCACTAGACCTGAGGGCACTGCACTCAGCTGAGAAGCACTACAAGCAAAGGTTTGTAGAGGAAGTGAGTTCCACATGGGGTGACATTTAAGACAGAATCACTCTGACTTTGGGAAATATATCACTTAAAGCAACAACAAAAAGTTATGCTGCCAACTGTGAAATGAAAGGAGATGTCCTTCTGTTTGAAGGGAATTTTGTATGTAAAGGAAGTTATTCGTGGAACTCCTAACAAACCCATGACAAATAGCGCCAAACTGAAGTAGCCAAACTTTGAATCAACCAGAGCAAGAGTGTCTCTTAGCATTTCTGTGGCCTGGGAATTTTTTTTTTTTTTTACACATTTGCCAGTTTTTATTGAGAGATTATTAACATACTATAGCATGCACAGATTTTAGGTTTTCAGTTAGGTGAGTTATGACAAATGTATACACCCCTGTAACTACCATTCAGAACAAGTTGTAGTCTATTCCTACCACTCCAGAAAGTTCCTATTGTCTCTTTTCAGTCCTTTCCAGGTACACATACAATCACTGTTGTGAATTCCCCTATCACTATGGATTGGTTTTTGCCCATTCTTGAACATCATATGTAAGGAATCATATAGTATTTACTCTTTTGCATCTGGGCTAACACACTAGCATTCATTCAGGGCAGCACACTTGAAGAGATTAAAAGACTCACAACAGCATTAAACAAGTGAGCAATAAATACAATACAATCCCCACTACAGTATTTCAATATCACACTGTGTTTATAAAAATACATACAGTTACATATTCCTTTGACTGCCCTTCAACCCTAAGTGATTTGAGTTAAACTGTTTTTTCCACAAGAAAAATTTTCCTATGTTTCAAAACACACACAACACAATTTTTCCTTGATGCCAGGCTGACATGTTATGCCTATTATGTCTTCCTCAAGCAGGCTGTACGTGGCTCTACTTTCAAGCAGCACACATAACTCTCAAAGTAGGATCTTTCAATTGTGGCATAAATACAATCTACATAATGATTAAAATTTCATCATGGAACTGGGAAGGCTTCAAGGATACCACTGTACCATAACACACTGGGTGAAAACTACTGCATAGAGACAGCCATGCCAAGGGAAACAAATGTATCTGCCTCCCTATCCCAAATTTTGTTTTACCCTCATTTCCTTACGAGGTCACTGAATTCCACTGCCTATCATAACTGGTTGCATCAGTTGGACTTTCCCTGCCCCATTCAGCCCAGATGCTGCTGTTGTATCCCACTCTTTAATCAGAATACAGAATGCCACATGCTGTGTGCATCAGAGAGAAAACAGAGCAGAAAAGACAGTTCAATAGTGGAGTTTAACTGGACAAGGAAAAAAGAATGTCTTATATCCATGACTCAAGCCTTAAATATTTCCTTCTTTCAACACTGGAAAATTGTCACGTTTATGTGATATTCTGCATATGTACAACAGTGCAGAGCTATTATGTGTATATGCTCAAATATGTACACCATACCTACGACCAAAAACTGGTTCAAGATTACAAGGAAGGAGAATGATTCTCAGATATGTGACTACTGTTTTCATTCATATTTTTGTTCTCAGTAGCTTATTCGTTAACAAGAGCCTTGCCTCACTTTCTACCACCTCTTTAATGGATTACTGATTAACTTACCTATCTATAGGGAAATCTGGCTACTGACAGACAAACACACGTTTTCAAACATTCTTGGGAAACCTAAACATACTTCCGTTTCTTCTGTGGCTACAATCCTCTAAAAAAATAGTTTCAACTTAACCCCAGTTTAGCAATTTGCTCTCTGCTCTTACCTGCCAAATATTGGGCAATGCTAGGTCTTTTTTGTCTCAATGTATACACAGGAAAGATGGGGATGTCTAAAGCTAGCCTGATGAAGAAGCACAGTTCAAAGAATCTGGAAAGGTAAAGGAAAAGAGTGGCATTTGCCTTGAAAATTACAAAAGTCTGTTCAAGGCAGAAATGTCCCGGATCTGGAATTTGTGGGAAGATCCTAGAGTTAAAATGTGTTTTTAAACGTATATTTTGTAGAGCAGCAATTCCCTACAGATATGAGTTACTAGATTCATTTGTAGGAGACAGAATCTCTTCTAGTTTTGACCATAATTATGTTAAAAAATAAAAAAGAAGAAGAAGAGAGGACTTCATGATAATCTCAGCACCCCCCTCAGTCCCACCCTGGATCTACAGGAATGAGGACATCATCACTTAACATATTCCACTTTGTGCTGGAGTCCAGTTAGCCCATTTTGCTTGGGCCTGGAGGCTCAAGAGAAGCTAGTTCTGAGGATGTCTCTTCCTTATCCCATCACCAAAACCTGAAGAGACGTTCAAGCCCTGTTTTGTCTACATAAGAGATCCAGGTTCACAGAATTGAGCTTCTCAGGAGTCCGTCCTTGTACAGAAATTTTTGGTGTTTCTCTTCTACTAATTACGACAGTGCTGAGTCCCTAGGGGCAGGGTGGAGGGTGGCAAGTGGTTGGTGGCTGAATCCAAGGTTTGTCAAAAGGCAAGCAAAATTTCCCCCTGCTGTAGGTCCAGTCAGCCTATCTCGCATTTTTCTGAATTTGGTCTCAAAGGAGAATGTAACTAAATATACAAATTGAAAGAAATCTGGAAGAAGACAGGAGAGAAGAAACCTGGGCGCCTTTTACCATTATCTTGATAAAATGGCAGTGACACGCACTCCGCCTGCCACAATTAGGGTGATAAATGCTAGTTTCTTTCAGGCTTGTTTGAAAGTCAATTATGTAGATTATTTGGAGAATACTGATAGATGGCCTTCTTCCCCATATGAGACAATCAAGCTGAACTTTGATATGTGCATAGAAAACACTGTCATTTCTCAAACATCCAGGGCCCACCAAAAGACTGATGAAACTGCCATTGGCCACTTTTGATGAACCCGGCCCTCAGGCCTTTCTTTTTTTTCCCCAGATCTCCCTCTTCTCCCACCCTCATGGAAGCTTTGCTTCTTTTCATCTTATAGTCAAATATTGATCCACTCGACCTGTCCTCGAGGTTTTGATTAACACAGAAGATTGCCACATAAGCAGCTTTTTGTTTGTTTTCAGCTAATTCGTTTTTTATTATTCACTTGCTGCAGTAAATCTTACTTTTATTGTCCAACCACTGAACAGAGAAAAATGGATTGATTTCAGTAACTAAATAATTCAGGCTGCAATGTGTGGTGGAGGGTGGAGGCAATGAGGAAGAATTAGGGGGAGTCTGAAAAAGCTTGCTGCAACATTGCTCTTCTGTTTTCGTAGTCCTCCACTGATCCCCTGCCCAGGTTGCAATGATTTTGATTAGACGGTGAGGAGGTTGATGGAGATGGCACTGTGTTGCTGCAGTAGTGATTTAAATTTAAAAAGGTTTAGAAAATGATTGTTTAAAAAGTCTTCCTTCACCAAAAAACAATAGAGATTCGCCAAATGAGATCTGTTGCTTGTTATTTTTTTATTATATGAAGTAACTCATTGGACACAATTATTTCAATTCTGAGGTGTATTTATTCATTTTTTATCCCTAAAGTCACAAACCACTTGTCTCCACTGCCATTTATGACACCAAATAGATGAGAAGATATTGAATAAAGCAGCCCAGCAGACCAGAGCCAAAGACATCTTGATGTAAAATTGAACAAATCACAGCAGAAAGCAGCCTCATTTATTTGACAGAGGCATTAATTTCAGGATGGGGAAAAGGAGAGAGATGATGGGAGAAGAAAGAGAAAAAGGAGAATGAAGGGGAAGTCTGTTTCTGTTCTCCATCATCTGCGCATTTAGCCCTCTTTTCTCTCAGGTATTTAGTATGCTTAGGCTTCCTTAAACAAAACTCAAACACATAAGCTATAAATTTCAAAATGGATAGGTTTCACTTCATGAAAACTTAAAACTTCTGTACTACAAAATACGTCATAAACACATTAAAAAGAGATTGCTGATTGGATTTACATTGTATATAACTGACAAAAAGTAGAGATCCAGAATATATAATGAATTTCTACAAATCTGTAAGAGAAACAATATAATAGGAAAATGGGTAAAAGACTTGAACAGGCATTTCACAAAAGAGGAAATACCAATTCCCAGTACAAATATGAAAATATGGTCAATGTCAATACTTATCAAGATAATACACATTAAAACAGCAAGGTACCATTTCCACCTCTGGCAAAATGCGAAGGCTGACAATGCAGAACACTGTCAAGAAAACAGAGAAAAGAGGAATTTCATACACTAGCTATGGAAATATACTTAGGGACATGACATGGGAGAGCAATTTGGCAGTATCTAGTGTATTTGAAGAGGTACCTTCCCTAAGGCCCAGTAGTTCCACTTGTAGTCATTTATATTAGAAAACTTTTGCACACATGAATAAGTAGCATATTCAAGGATGTTGCCACAGTATTGTAATAGGAGACAATCTAAGCATTCACGAAAAGAGAAATAAGTACATTGTTTAATAGTCATATAGCGTAAGACAAGACAGCAAGTAAGATGAAGGATCTAGATATGCGGGCATCAACAATGATACATAAACTTTAAAAACAACAATAATATTATATATAATCTGCATATATATTTACATATATTATATTGTAATATTATATAGTATATGTTAATATGTGGTTTTAAATACACTAACATGCATGGGAAGCATACACACCAACTACAGGATATAGGTTACCCTTAAGGAGAAACAGGAGAACAATGTAATCAGTGAAGGGTGGAGTACAAGGGGGGTTACAACTCTATAACGGTTTATTTTTTACAAAAAAGCAAGACATTAGCATTTATTAACTTTGGGTTATGCGTCATGGGTGCTCATTAAGTTGCTCTTTATACTTTTCTGTTTGAAATGTTTCATTTTTTTTCTTTCTTTTTTTCTTTTTATTTTGAGACAAGGTCTCACTCTGTCACCCAGGCTAGAGTGTAGTGACACAATCACAGCTCACTGCAGCCTTGACCTCCCTGATTTAAGCAGTCCTCCCACCTCAGCCCAGCTAATTTTTAAAATTTTTTTGTAGAGAGAGGGTCTCACTGTGTTACCCAGGCTGGTCTTAAACTCCTGAGCTCAAGTGATCCTCCCACCTTGGCCTCCCAAAGTGCTGGGATTATCGGTACAAGCCACCACACCTGGTTGAAATTGTTTATAATCCCTTTTTTTTGAAACAGGTTCTCACTCTGTCACCCAGGCTGGAGTACAGTGGTGAGATCATGGCTTACTGCAGCCTCAACCTCCTGGGTTCAAGCGATCCTCTTGCCTTAGCCTCCCCAGTAGCTGGAACTACAGGCATGTAGTTCCATGCCCAGCTAAGGTTTAAAAAAAATTTGTAGAGACAGGGTCTCACTATGTTGCCCAGGCTGGTCTCAAACTCCTAAGCTCAAGCGATCTTCCTGCCTCAGCCTCCCAAAATGCTGGGACTACAGGCAGGAGCTACCATGCCCAACTAATTTCATAATCCAAAAAGAAATAAAACTAAATAAAGTAATTCTATTGTGTTCTATCCCCATAAAAAAGCCCATCTAATAATGCACTTCTCTTATAAGCAAATTCCTACTAAAGTGTTTATTCACTGAGCAAATGTTTATCAAGTGCCCACTATATACTAATTTAATTGTATTTTAGAGCACATTATGCCTGAATCCAAATGAATAAACCTCTAATATTGGAGTTTCAGGTACAAGGACAGACCAGTGGTTAAGATTTACATAAGAGCAGGACGAGTCTTCATGGTATCTCTCAAATACTAACCCAAATCTGGGCAGAAGAGAGAAAAGAGAGAGGAAAAGTGGGCAGTGGAAGGAAAACAATGAACACTTGTGAGCACCTAGCACTTACAATGTTGTCGCTAGTTCGTGAAGAACCATTTTCTATACTCGAGTGGTCCCCATTCCTGCATTGTATAGATACACCCCAATGCTTCCATAGTTTGGCAATTATAACCTAGGTGTTACAAACCTAGGCCTTTGGATAGCCTATGGAACTGCCCATGTCAACCACAAAGCGGGATTCCAAATTACATGACATTAAAAGATAAACACTCTATAAAGCAGCAGTGAACAATGTAAATCATACTAACAATTTTGTAGTGAGGAGGAGGAAACGGTTAACATCAAACAGCAAACAACTAATCAAAATCCTCAGAAGGCATTTATCTCCCAAAGTTCCTCTTCAGCTGCCAATTTGCCAGTTTCTTCCTTTCTTGTTCCCATCCTCATTCAACTTTCTTCCCCTTTTTTATCAAGATCAATCTAGGCTGGGCATGGTGGCTCATGCCTGTAATCCCAGCACTTTGGGAGGCCAAGGCAGGAGGATTGCTTGAGCTCAGGAGTTCGAGACCAGCCTGGCCAACATGGTGAAACCCCGTCTCTACTAAAAATACAAAAATTAGCTGGGCGTGGTGGCACACGCCTGTAATCCCAGCTACTCAGGAGGCTGAGGCACAAGAACCGCTTTAACCCGGGAGGCGGAGGTTGCCGTGAGCCAAGATCATGCCACTATACTCCAACCTGGGCGACAGAGTGAGACTCTGTCAAAAAAAAAAAAAAAAAAAGAGCAATTTAGCTCCATCCCACCTCTCTAATCCTGGGCAGCAACTAAATTGATAAGCTCCCAGCTGTCTTATCAAAACATACAACAAAAGTGGGTCTCTCTATAGACTGGAAAGACATAGCAAGTGTTTTCTCAAAGAGATCATAATGAAGTACCCCAAAATACCTGAAACACCCTGGTAAAATTAGGGTGATTGAACAGAAGTCAATTGTATCAGTAAGCTATTGCTAGTAAAGAAAAAAAATAAACAAAACCACCTCAAACTCAGTATTTTAAAGAACATCTTTCATTGTCATTCATTGATCTGCAGATTGGCAAGACGTTGGCTGATCTAGGCTGGGTTTGGCTTGGCCAGCAGTTCTACTTCAGGCTGCATGTCCATCTGGGCTTAGCTCCTTGCTAAAGGACAGGCTGAAATCTGCTTACATATATTTATTCTGGATCCCAGGCTGAAGATGCAGCTCTTCTTATGGAGATAGCAGAGACACAAGAGACCAAGCTCAACTACACAAGCATATTTCATGTCTCTGCTTACATCACATCTGTCATTATCACATTGGCCAAGGTAAGTCACATGGTTGAGTTCAAAGTCAAGGGACTGGAACATCCTATCCTCTGGGGCTGAGAGAAGGAAGAGGATGTTTTTGAATAATAACCAAATCTACCATATCAATCAAAGTATCTCTTAATTCTGTGCTGGAGTTCTTTTTCCTGTTACCTTTGTGGCAAATATTTCCACTAAATCTCCCCAATAAACTTTTGGAAATCCTAAAAGGCTCTCTTTGGGGATATTGTATCATATTCTTCATTTAATGGAGGAGATAAATGGTATTATTTGACTTGCAGAGAAATGGGTCCAGGGATAGAATATGCAGGCAATTTTTGTCACATTGATGGATCAGGAATCCCACAAATTACCCAGTGGATCCTCCAACCAACCAAAAATTATAAAGAATTCAGGGGTTCTAGGAAGGTAAGGGGAGGCATTTTTATCTATTGGAAACTGTCAACAGGGAGTTTTGTTTCCTTGTTTTATTCATTCATTCATTCACTAAATATTTTTATTGAGCATCAACTGTGGGTCAGGCATCGTGCTGAGGGCACGTGGTGAGTAAAACAGCTGAGATACAACTGTGCAGTGCCATAAAAGAGAGGAACATAGTGCTGCAATTGAGAACACTGGTATGGGAGGGGAGAGGATAACTTATAGTGATTAGAGGAGGTCTCACTGAAGAGGTAGCATTTAGGCTGAGATCTGAAGGGTGAGAAGGATCTAGCCACATGAAGAATTAGAGAAATTACATAACCATGAGGCATATCAGAGTTTATTACCTATAACATTGATGAGAAATGTTAAAGAACCAAAAGGCATTATATGATAGATTTCATTGTAACTGCTTTAGAGAAAAATGTCATGAGAAAGAAATCTGTGGCAAATAAAAAGGGAAGTAAAGGGGATAGAATAGAAATGCACTAACACTTTGTCCTGTTGTTACCCTCAATATCATACACTTCACTGATTATACCCTCCAAAGTGTATTGCACCCAGCAACAAAAATTGACATACAATCGAAGCTCTGCTACAAAGGAGCTAGCAACCTTGGGTAAGTCACTTTCCCTCACAAATCCTTGGTTTTCTAATCAGTAAAAAGAGAGATTGCCTAAATCAGTTTATCTCCCAAAGTGTATTCATCAAAAATCTTGTTTGCTAGAATATTAGTGTTATGCAAAGATGAGGGTTAACATTGGAAGGAATTAAGCAGGTTTCTTACTACAATGCTTCTCAGAGCCCTAAAGTGTACTCACTTAGATTGGAAACCTCTCTGAAGGAAACAGACTATGCTATGTGTCTCCAAAACTTAATTGATCAAGTAACTCCTTTTCACTGGTGATAGTCCAGAGATAGTATTCCAAGGAGCACACCCTGACACTCAAGGAAATGGTGAACTGGGGGCTCTCTAACATCCATTCCAGCTCTGAAAGTTTCTGTGATGAGCATAAGCACCTCAAAGGGAAAGCCTGTTGGTAACAGATTTTCTACTAAATAATATGATTCATGTATGTAATCATACCTCAATTAAACACAAAATATTAAAATAAGGAAGGCCAGATGCAGTGGCTCACGCCTGTAATTCCAGCACTTTGGGAGGCCGAGGCGGGTGGATCATGAGGTCAGGAGTTTGAGACCAGCATGGCCAACATGGTGAAACCCCGTCTCTACTAAAATTACAAAAATTAGCCAGCCGTGGTGGTGCCGCCTATAATCCCAGCTACTCGGGAGGCTGAGGCAGGAGAATTGCTTGAACCTGGGAGGCAGAGGTTGCAGTGAGCCGAGGTCACGCCATTGCACTCCAGCCTGGGTGACAGAGAGAGACTCTGTCTCAAAAAAAAAAAAAAAAAAAAATTAAGGTACAATTCTAGTTCACTTAACACTAAAAGCTACTCTTTAGTGAACACTGTTATAGCAAAATTGTACAGTACAATATATATGTGGAAGATAGGCTATAATTAAAAAGATAAATAATTATCAACGAGATAATGATGACAAGAATACTTTTGTGCTGAAGTTTGAAGGGATGATATATAAAAAAAGAGAGCTGAAATAGAACTATGCTGAAAACCATAAGAATGGCATACTTTTTTTTTTTTTTTTTTTGACAGAGTCTTGCTCTGTCTCCCAGGCTGGAGTGCAGTGGCAGGATCTTGACTCACTGCAATCACTGCAACCTCCGCCTCCTGGGTTCAAGCAATTCTCCCTGCCTCAGCCTCCCAAGTAACTAGGATTACAGGCGCCCGCCACCATGCCCGGCTAATTTTTTTATTTTTAGTAGAGACGGGGTTTTGCCATGTTGGCCAGTCTGGTCTCGAACTCCTGGACTCAAGTGATCCGCCCGCCTGGGCCTCCCAAAGTGCTGGGATTACAGGTGTGAGCCACCATGCCTGGCCTAGAATGGCATACTTTCTTATTTTAAACACTTCCTTGTTCATGTATTCTGAAATCATGCCAGAAGTTTAGGAAACAATTATGATTAAGTGTAATTAAGTGAGGAGCATGGGATTAGTTAGTCCTTGTCCTCTTCAGGAGACCATCACCACATTGATCATTTCAGGATTATTTATTATCTTTTCTCATTTTGCACCATTTGGCCAGAAAAATTGTTAACAAATTTCTTTAAGCCACTTATAATTTACTATGTCAATGAGTGTGTCAGCTTTGTCATTTTGCAGGCTATTTCCCAGGTAATAGACATACATTCATTTTACCTTTCTATGCTTCTGCCATTCTTAACAAATAAAACCAGGGTACTGGAGCAGTACATGTGCATCCAGATAACTGAGAACATTCATTTGTTTTCTCAGATTGTGTGACCTTGAGAAAGTCCTTATCCTGACTGGATCTCAATTTCCTCACCTGTAAAATAAGTGGTTTGGACTAGATTTTTGTTGAAGTCCCTTCTAGCTCTAAAATTCTCTGATTCTATTTTGTATTCTAATTCAAATTACTAGCAAATTATACACTTTATTTTAAAATCCCTTTCCCACCTACCTTCATTCTATTTTCTAAATATATCTTTTAAATTCTTAAGCTATCAAATTTTAGATGCATAAAAAGATAAGTAATTAAATACCCTAGAACATCCAGACTTACAATCCATTCATTAGTTAGTGTAATTTCAGGTAGAGGATAAAAAACTGAAATAAACAAAACCTGAGGTGATGACAACTTAATAGCATATAATTTTAAGTGGACAGATATGAATATGAGCTTCTCTGGCTTCTCATGTATGCTTCAATTTTCCCAATATCTTTGTTTCTCATGAACAATATTTTAATCAATCACTGATTCTTATTAAACATCCACAATGTGCCATTCTTGTACTAGTTGCTACAGAGGGTTAAAATAGTCTTCACTGACTTCAAAAACCTTCAGCGGGGTCTGGTGAAACAAAACTTAACCCCAAGGAACAATTAGGGAGAAATATCAGACAACATATAGTCAGGGGCTAAATTGTGTGGTATAAGCCAGCAGTTCTTAATCTTGTTCCCCACTACAACACATATAACAAATAATATTTCCTATACTTGAAAAAGTGTAGGTACTCAGTAAATATTTATTGAATAAATGTGCGAATGAATCTTCACATGCTTAAGATAATCATCCAGTAGTATCCAGGATTCTAATAATCTCAGCCTTTCTCCCCCACCCAAGATAACACACCTATCTGAATACAGGTGATTGAAAGACATGTCTATTATTGGACTAATCAACTTGAATATATCTTATTTAAGTTGCTATCGCACATATATATACACACACATGTGTTTATTCCAGCACTTTATGTGTGTGTGTATATATATATGGGTGTATATATATACACATATATATGTAATATATATACACATATATATGCAATATATATACACATATATATGCAATATATATACACATATATATGCAATATATATACACATATATATGCAATATATATACACATATATATATGCAATATATATACACATATATATGCAATATATATACACATATATATATGCAATATATATACACATATATATGCAATATATATACACGCATATACACACATGTGTGTGTATATATATGATAGCCACTTAAATAAGATATATAATTATCTGTACCAAATTAAAACATATTTCATAACTAGTATCGTAACACCGTGGTTAAGACTTATCAGAGACTTTAGGTGCTATAGGAGCTCAGTGAAAACAGAGATTATTATGAGCTGAAGTATTACCAAGGGCCTTCATAAAGGCAAAGGAAGAAAAATTAAGAAAATAGATTGAAAAGCTACAGATAAGCCATGAGGAGTAGGAAGGGAAGAATAAGTATAGAGTGGGCAGGAAGCAGTGAGGATGCAGACCTGAAGTGGAGGATCATTGCTGGGGAACAAAGGGAGGCAGGCTTGGGAAGATGAGGTAGGATTGGTTTATTGCAGGCTATAGAAACCAGTCTAAAGCACTCAGAGTGATCCAGAGGGCAACAGGGAGCTATTGTAGAGACTCAAGCAAAGTCCAGCGGAAAAGGGGTTTGTGAGATCTGTGTATGTATGAATGAATATAAAAAAGACAGGGTGAAAAAGATGAGCAGGACAAGATTTATCTTTTTTATAGACCTTTTCTAAAGAGGTGGCAACTGAAGCCTGGCATTTTAATACCATTTTATGAGGCTTCATACATTTTAATTAATGTTAAACTGATTTATACCCTGAGGAGTTATACACAAATGGCACAATCAAATAAAATAAAGGAAGACACATGTGCACAAGTTTGCATGTGTCTATACGTGTTTATAGACACATCTTTCAACTACATTTGACTGTGCTTCTGTTAGAAGTGCCAGGTTCCACCCACATCCCAGCCTACTGGCTTCAATCAGAAAGGCAGAATTAACAACACAACAATTTGGAAGGGTTTATTGCCCATTATTTGATCTAAAACAACTTGAACAGTATGAAAAAGTGAGGCTCTAACACAAAAAGGGAGATTAGTCACGTAGCCACTTTGCTGGCCCCCCTGTTGTGTTTCAACTGTGGGCTGCATTTATTTTTCCCATCCTAAAATCAAGTTTCTTAAAAACTTGCCATGCATTTTAATGCAATTGCTTGCATTTCCCCTTTGGGAAGGAAGAAAACAAGACTTTCCTTATCGCTGAGCTGGAAATGTGTATGTGTACATTTGGGGGTGGAGGGGTGAGGGAACAAGGCATAATAAGAGAATGAAATGGTTGGCTTTTTAAACCTCATAATCCCAACCCTAACTACACACAGATCTCCCAGATTCAGTAGTGGCAGGTGGCAGACACGTACTCACCCATAAGCAATGGAGACAAATTAGAAGCATACAATAAATAAGGCTTTGAATTTGTAAAGCCTTTTATGCTTTATAAATTTTATCACAGTTGATCTTCATCCTACCCTTGCATGGTAGAAAGGGCAGGAATTGTTTTCTCCTTTATTTGACAAAAGAAGAAACCAAGATGAAGAAAGCTTGGTGACTTGCCTAAGATCTCACAAATAAGGCGATATACTTTTAAATCACTTTTATTGAGATATAATTCACTACCATAAAATTCAACTTTTTAATTTTTTTTTTTTTTTGAAACAGAGTCTCTGTCTCCCAGGTTGGAGTGCAGTGGTACAATCTCGGCTCACTGCAACCTCCACCTCCAGGGTTCAAGCAATACCCCTGCCTCAGCATCCTGAGTAGCTGGGATTACAGGCTCCCGCCACAATGCCTGGCTAATTTTTTGTATTTTTAGTAGAGATAGGGTTTTGCCATGTTGGCCGGGCTGGTCTGAAACTCCTGGGTTCAAGTGATCTGCCCACCTCAGCCTCCCAAAGTGCTGGGATTACAGGTGTGAGCCACCGCAACTGGCCAAATTCACCATTTTAAGTGTATGTGTTAGTGTTTTTGCACAAGATTGTGAAGGCATCACTGCTGTCTAATTCCAGAACATTTTTATTACCCCCTACAAAAGAATTCCATATCCATTAGCAGTTACTCCCCACCTCTTTACTCCTCCCAGACCCTAGAAAACAATAACCTCTGTTTCTGTAAATTTATGCTCTGGACATTTTACATAAATGTAATCATACAATACGTAGTCTTTTGTGTTTGGTTTCTTTCATTTTGCATAAGTTTTCAAGGTTCATCCATGTTTTAACATTCATCATGTTTTTCTGTGGCCAAACAATATTCCATTGTATACATATAGCATATTTTATCTATCCATTCATTGTTGGACATTTGAATTGTTTCCAGCTTTGTGGCTATTATGACTAATGCTGCTATGAACATTCAGGTACATGTTTTTGTGTGAACATGGACTTGCATTTATCTTGGGTATACACCTAGGAGTGGAATTTCGGGGTCATATGGTAATGCTACATTCAACTTTTTTTATTATACTTTAAGTTTTAGGGTACATGTGCACATTGTGCAGGTTAGTTACATAAGTATACATGTGCCATGTTGGTGTGCTGCACCCATTAACTCGTCATTTAACATTAGGTGCATCTCCTAATGCTATCCCTCCCCCCTCCGCCTACCCCACAACAGTCCCCAGAGTGTGATGTTCCCCTTCCTGTGTCCATGTGTTCTCATTGTTCGATTGCCACCTATGAGTGAGAACCTGTGGTGTTTGGTTTTTTGTCCTTGTGATAGTTTGCTGAGAACGACGGTTTCCAGCTTCATCCATGTCCCTACAAAGGACATGAACTCATCATTTTTATGGCTGCATAGTATTCCATGGTGTATATGTGCCACATTTTCTTAATCCAGTCTATCATTGTTGGACATTTGGGTTGGTTCCAAGACTTTGCTATTGTGAATAGTGCCGCAATAAACATACGTGTGCATGTGTCTTTATAGCAGCATGATTTATAATCCTTTGGGTATATACCCAGTAATGGGATTGCTGGGTCAAATGGTATTTCTAGTTCTAGATCCCTGAGGAATTGCCACACTGACTTCCACAATGGTTGAACCAGTTCACAGTCCCACCAACACTGTAAAAGTGTTCCTATTTCTCCACATCCTCTCCAGCACCTGTTGTTTCCTGACTTTTTAATGATTGCCATTCTAACTGGTGTGAGATGGTATCTCATTGTGGTTTTGATCTGCATTTCTCTGATGGCCAGTGATGATGAGCATTTTTTCATGTGTCTTTTGGCTGCATAAATGTCTTCTTTTGAGAAGTGTCTGTTCATGTGCTTCGCCCACTTTTTGATGGGGTTGTTTGTTTTTTTCTTGTAAATTTGTTTGAGTTCATTGTAGATTCTTGATATTAGCCCTTTGTCAGATGAGTAGGTTGTGAAAATTTTCTCCCATTCTGTAGGTTGCCTGTTCACTCTGATGGTAGTTTCTTTTGCTGTGCAGAAGCTCTTCAGTTTAATTAGATCCCATTTGTCAATTTTGGTTTTTGCTGCCAATGCTTTTGGTGTTTTAGACATGAAGTCCTTGCCCATGCCTATGTCCTGAATGGTATTGCCTAGGTTTTCTTCTAGGGTTTTTATGGTTTTAGGTCTAACATTTAAGTCTTTAGTCCATCTTGAATTAATTTTTGTGTAAGGTGTAAGGAAGGGATCCAGTTTCAGCCTTCTACATATGGCTAGCCAGTTTTCCCAGCACCATTTATTAAATAGGGAATCCTTTCCCCATTGCTTGTTTTTCTCAGGTTTGTCAAAGATCAGATGGTTGTAGATATGCAGCATTATTTCTGAGGGCTCTGTTCTGTTCCATTGGTCTACATCTCTGTTTTCGTACCGGTACCATGCTGTTTTGGTTACTGTAGCCTTGTAGTATAGTTTGAAGTCAGGTAGTGTGATGCCTCCAGCTTTGTTCTTTTGGCTTAGGATTGACTTGGCGATGTGGGCTCTTTTTTGGTTCCATATGAACTTTAAAGTAGTTTTTTCCAGTTCTGTGAAGAAAGTCTTTGGTAGCTTGATGGGGATGGCATTGAATCTATAAATTACCTTAGGCAGTATGGCCATTTTCACAATAATGATTCTTCCTACCCATGAGCATGGAATGTTCTTCCATTTGTTTGTATCCTCTTTTATCTCATTGAGCAGTGGTTTGTAGTTCTCCTTGAAGAGGTCCTTCACATCCCTTGTAAGTTGGATTCCTAGGTATTTTATTCTCTTTGAAGCAATTGTGAATGGGAGTTTACTCATGATTTGGCTCTCTGTTTGTCTGTTATTGATGTATAAGAATGCTTGTGATTTTTGCACATTGATTTTGTATCCTGGGACTTTGCTGAAGTTGCCTATCAGCTTAAGGAGATTTTGGGCTGAGATGATGGGGTTTTCTAGATATACAATCATGTCATCTGCAAACAGGGACAATTTGACTTCCTCTTTTCCTAATTGAACACCCTTTATTTCAAGCTGTTTTCCAAAATGGCTGCACCATTTCACATTCCCACCCTGGAATGATTGAGAATTCCAATTTCTTCAAATCCTCACCAACACTTGTTAGTATCTGCCTCTTTTACTATAGCCACCTAGTGGACATGAAGCAATTTCTCATTGTGGTCTTACATTGCATTACCTTGACCGCTAATGATGTTGAGCATCTTTTCATGTGCTTTTTAGCCATTTGTATATCTTCTTTGGGGAAATGTTTATTCAAATTCATTGCCAATTTTTAAATTGGATTTTTTTTATTGTTGAACAGTAAGAGTACTTATGTATTCAGTATACAAATCCCTTATCAGATATATGATTTGCAAATATCTTCTTCCATTCTGTGGGTTGTTTTTTCACTTTCTTGATGGTGCTCTTGAAGAACAAAAGTTTTCTTTTTTAATTTCAATGAAGTACAATTTCTCTCTCTCTCTCTCTCTCTCTCTCTCAGTTGCCTTTGCTTTTGTTGTCATATCTAAAAAACCTCTACCTAACCCAAGGTCATGAATATTTCCCCTTATGTTTTCTCATAAATAAGTATAGTTTTAAGTGTTAAGTTTAGCTATTTAATTCATTTTGAGTTAATATTTGCATATGGTGTTTGGGAGGGAAACAACCTCACTCTTTTGCATGAGGATATCCAGTTGTGTCAGCACCATTTTTAAAAATAATGTTATTTTCCCTATTAAATTCTCTTGGCATCCTTGTTGAATATCAATTGACCATAAATGTGTGGGTTTATTTCTGGACTCTCAGTTCTATTCCATTGACCCACATGTCTATCCCTTTGCCAATATCACACTGTCGTGATTACTATAGCCTTGTGCTTAGTTTTGATATCAGAAAATGTGAGTCCTTCAACTTTGTTCTTTTTCATGGTTATTTTTGCTATTGTAGGTCCCTTAAATTTTTATATGAAGTTAATGATCAGCTTGTCAATTACTGCAAAGAAGCCATCTGGGATTTTTTAGGGATCACATTGTATCTATCAATCAGTTTGGAGGGTATTGCCATCTTAACAATATTAAGTCTTCTGATCCATGAACATAGGATGTTTATCCATTTATTTAGGTCTACTTTAATTTCTTTTAATGATGGTTTGTAGTGTTTAGTGTGCAAATTTTTCACTTCTTTTGTTAGATTTATTTGTAAGTGTTTTATTCTCTTTCATTCTATTGCAAATTGAACTGTTTTCTTAATTTCATTTTTGTATTATTTACTATTGGTGCTTAGAAATATAATTTTTTTAATATTAACCTTGTATCCTGCAACCTTGCTGAACTTGTTTAATATTTCCAATAGACTTTGTGGATGCCTCAGAATTTTCTATATGGAAAATTACATCATCTGCAAGGGGAGATACTTTTACTCCTTCCTTCCAATCTGTATACTATTTATTTCTTTGCCTTGCCTAATTACCCTGGCTAGAGCCACCAATACAGTGTGGTATAGAAATTTTGACAGTGGACCACCTTGTCTTATTCTTGATCTTAAGGGTAAAGCATCCTGTTTTCGCCATTAAGCATAATGTTAAATGTTAGTTGTGGATTTTTCAAAGATGATCTTTATCAGGTTGAGGAAGTTCCTTTCTAATTCTAGTTTTTCAGAAAGTATATTGAAGACAAAGTAGAAATCAGGATGTGCTTTCTGCTAATACACACTGTCTTCTCACTTTTTTCTGTCCCTGTCTCCTGCTTTAAGGACAGATTGAGATACAAATTTTTGGGACTTTAGTTGAATACAGCAAACTGTGGACCAAATATCTAGATAGACAGACAGACACACATACAGACAGATAGATAGATACACACACACACACACACAATTAAATAAGCAAAGATAAAATGAACTTGATTCCAAATAAGGTTTTGCTTTCTGAAACAGGATGATTTTAGAGCCCCTGCCTGCACTTATTTTCGTTATAGCTCAGGTGGACAACACTAGATAGAAACTACACCAGGTCCTTTGAAGCAGAATAAACTGATACCAAGCAGACACAATCATCAAGGATTCTGACCCAGCATAGAGCCTAACTTTAGATTCTGGATTCAGAGAGCATACCTTTATGACAGACAGCAAAGCAATCACAGGATAATGGTCTTGACGTTCAATGAAAACATCTCTTGAGCCAGGATTCAGGTTGTAATTATAATACTAGGGGAAGTGAGAACTAGACAGTAGTATTAGACAGTATAACCAGAATTTTGTGAATGATGGCTAACCTAATTCCAAGCTTCACAAAACTTTTTAGGGGTGTTCAGGAGGTGCAGGAAGACACCACTAATAAATACCTTGACTTTGACAGAATTTACTCAGGACTATAACAATCATGATAAAGCCATAGACCCAACTAGGGAGATCTGGGAGAGACAGAGAAAAGTGGCTAATAATCTTTACATATTTCAAAGAAATTGTCATTGAGAAAATAGTTTATCCTGGCTCCATGGCTTTCAATAAATGTTTCCAGATATCCAAATATTCCTCTTTGCCTTATTAGGCACATCTCCCTTCTGCTCATATCTCTTGATTACCTCCCACTCTTAATTCTCAACCTAAATAATATATACTCTACTCCAGCCCCCAACTCACATTTATACGCCCAACAGTTGTCAAATTGGGAAAAAAAAAAAGGGTTTGAGCCTTGCTGACAAGTAAAAACCTATTCAGTAAAGTGAAACATTGCACCAGCAGAGGGCCAAGGGGCCTTCTGGGTTGCTGTTGGTCATTGGGTTCCACCCTAATGGAACTCTCAGTACTTAAATATATCCTATATTGACATGGTAGTCTCATTTCTTTCACAGGTTTAAGAAAGAACTCTAGGGTTAAAGAATCAATATATAAGAATATTTTGAAGAGATCAAGACTATCAGCAGATCCAGAATAGAACCAAGTATATACTGCAACAGAGAGTATTATTAATCTCCATGGCCAAACACACTCTGCAAAGGTACAGTTGGCACCACAGAAGTAAAGCATTTCCTGATATGCAAAGGACTGGAAGAAATTGTTTAAAGGTCATTTTGTTGCCTAGGAAGCACTGGGAAAATGAAGAGAAAAAAATGTGATATAAGAAAATATTAACAAAATACCAAAAGCATGACTTTCATATAACAAAATGAATTTTTAATATGTTGCAAGTAAACTGAACTGAAAACCAAACTCTACTTTCTTCACTTAACTTTTCAAGACATTTTATCTTCATTTTGGATGGAACTTCTATGGACATTTGATCCTAATTTTTTTTTTTTTTTTTTTTTGAGATGGAGTTTCACTCTTTGTTGCCCAGGCTAGAGTACAGTGGCGTGATCTCGGCTCACTGTAACCTCCGCCTCCTGGGTTCAAGTGATTCTCCTGTCTCAGCCTCCTGAGTAGCTGGGATTACAGGCACACCTCACCACACCTGGCTAATTTTTGTATTTTTAGTAGAGATGGGGTTTCACCATGTTTGCCATGCTGGTCTCGAACTCCTGACCTCAGGTGGTCTGCCTGCCTCTGCCTCCCAAAGTGCTGGGATTACAGGTGTGAGACACCATGCCCGGCCTATCCCAACATTTTTGATCTGAAGTTTGGTGTCTCCTTTGGTCATTTTCTCAAGTATTTATGGTCTCACAAAAAACACTTAAGTACGTTAAGGAAGCTCTACACTTAAAATAGCCCAGCACTGAATCCTTTGGTAAACCAGATCATCACTTTATCATGGGAATAATCTATCCCTAATTTATGCATCCCCTCTGGTTGGATTAGTATAGTATAGTTTCTTAAAGGAGTACCAATCTAAGTGAGTGTAATAACCAAAGCAATAGCATGGGGTCCTGAAAGCAGTCTCTTTTTGAGGCACCCTAACCAAACACAGAGGTAGAAATCCATGGACCAGACTTTTCCATCCCTGCCCCAACATTAAGACCTTGCTGATCCCATGTCACTGTTACTCAGGATTCTACTCTTTGTTGCAGTACATAGGAAACAATGGATTTGATAATCAGATTAAACCAACCCTTAATGATATATTGGTAGAATATTATATACCATAACGTTTTCACCCAGTTTAAATGCATTTTTCCTTGAGAAGGGCCTTATGGTGAGATACTGATAATGCCAGTCTCAGGAAGGCTGATCAGGGAACACCCTTTAGATTGAAGAGGACTTCTGATGCCCTTAACATTACACATCAATTCTACCTAATTTATAAAGCAAATCCTGCTCACAGATTGCAGTGTTTCCCCAAAGTTAGTTATCCATATCTACCTCCACAATTTTTTCCATATTCATGAATTGTCAACTGTATTAGTCCATTCTCACACTGCTAAAGACTCACCAAAGACTGGGTAATTTATAAAGGAGAGAGCTTTAATTGACTCACAGTTCAGCATGGCTGGGGAGGCCTCAGGAAACTCACAATCATGGTGGAAGGAGAAGCAAACACATCCTTCTTCACTTGGCATCAGGAAGGAGAAAAATGAGTGTGCAGCGAAGGGGGAAGACCCTTATAAAACCATCAGATCTTATGAGAACTAACTCGCTATCACAAGAGCAGGATGGGGGAAACTGCCCCCATAAATCAATTATTTCCACCTGGTCTCTCCCACAACACATGGGGATTATGGGAACTACAATTCAAGATGAGATTTGGGTGAGGACACAGCCAAACTCTATCACCAGTACTGTAAGTTTCCATGTGCAGATTGAGTATCCCTTGTCCAGAATGCTTGGGACCAGAGGGTTTCAGATTTTTATTTTTTTTCAGGTCTTGAAATATTTAGAGATACATAATGAGATAACTTGGGAATAAAACCCAAGTCTAAACACAAAATTTATTTATGTTTCGTATATGCCTTATATACAAAGCCTGAAAGTAATTTTATGCAATATTCTTTAAAATTTCATGCATGAAACATAGTTTGTGTACATGAGGTCAGATGTGGAATTTTACACTTGTGGCATCATGTCAGCACTCAAAAAGTTTCGGATTTTAGAGCATTTCAAATTTTACATTTTTGGATTAGGGATTTTTAATCTGTATTACATTTCAGTAGTACTATTATTTATTCAATATTTTATTTAAATTAACTTTTAACTTTTATTTAAATATCTACTTTAGCCTAGTTATATGCCATAATATCTATAAAATTATGGATATTTGTGCTATATATATTTTTATAATATACATTAAAATAAATCTATAAATATTGAAATAAATATGTTCATCTATGTGTTACCTAAAAGAATTTATTGTGCTACTAGTGGCACACATATCACACTTTGGCAAACACGTACTAGTCCAGCCCCATCATTTTGAAGATCATGAGATTCATCAAAGATAAAAAATATGCAAATACTAAAAAATGTATACAATTCAAAAAGATCTTGAGGATGGTTTCTCCATGCCCAGCATTAGAAACAATGACACTGTATAACCAGGCACAGTGATATTCTATGGCAAAATATCAGCAACGATTAGCTAGGCATCTCTGAAGGCTCTAGAGCCCCAGACTCTGAGGGTTGGTTAAGCATGTCCAGTGTCAACTCAAACCCCAACTCATATAATAAAGTTTACATTAAAAGTCAAGGTTTTGATAAATGTCACACTTGGAAGCCAACTAAGCGGGCTGAAAGGAAGACACAATTTCCCATTGTCTAATTGACTTCCAGCACCTTCAAGGTAATAAATTTGTCACATCGAATTATTAATGAGAAATGAATATTTGACTTGCTGCCTTGAATAGAAAATAGTTCATTATTAGGTAGCATTGTTCCTTCCAAATAATGAGTCTGGCACTAGGGGAGTTTAGGTACAATGTGACTGAAAATTGTATTTTTCTTCATCACTATATTTCCCATACCATACAATTCTTTAAAAAAAAAATCTTATGAGCATTTTATGAGCAGAAATAATATCTTTTATTTAGAGCTTAATTTTGCATTAGTTTTTGTGATCATAGACTTCATAGGTTTCCCCAATATTTTCAAATATTTAAACATATGCTTGCGATTACGAAAAAGAGTTCCCTAGAGCTGTATTATTATTTAATCAATATTTTCTTTAAATCCACTTGTTTACTTTTTATACTTGCTAAGCCATAATATCCATTAAATCATGGGTTGATATATGGGTTGCAATGCTTTTCAACTTTGTATCAAACTAAACACATGAATCCTAAAAATATAAAATATTGGGCTATTGGCCTGTGTACTGTATATAAATATCATCTACATACTTGAGGTGACACTACACATACCACATTTTTGAAACACTGCATTAAATAATATGTATTAAAGTGGGTTTCATAAGAAAATAAGGGAGGAAGAAAGTACATAATCTACAAAATCAAAATTTCAAAAACATCCTTTTAGGGAAAGACCTGGAGTCCTACTTAGTCTTTTACTTTTTTATTAATAAGTCCACTACAACCACCCCCTCCACTCTATCAAACCCCATTTTATGCTTATTTAAAGCCATGCCTGTTCTTCCCTCTTAAGGCCTTTCCTGATTACCTCTATCCATTCTGATCTTGTTGTCCTCTGAAATCCAGTAACATTTTCCATTCCTCTTAATGCCTTTATCATATTCTGATATCAGCTGTAGTTATGTTTACACCAGACCTATTCCTTTCATCAGACATTGTATCCCTTGAGGTGCCAGCATGGTACTTTATACACAATAGGTGCTTAATAAGCATTAATTGAGTTGGAAGAGTATCACACAAACTAGGATACTTTGCCAAGCCTAACTAACTTTATGGACCTTTGTTTATTGAGAACCTTGAATGGTCATTACCTGAGCACCAACTCTCAGTGTGCAGACATAGATAATGATGATAAAGTTATAGGAGATTTGAGTGAACATATAGAGACTGTATATCATGTGCTGGATGCTGAGAGCCTCATTTCAGCTTCTGTTATAAGCAGCATAGGGTGGCTTATCGCAATGCTCTTTCCATAAGGCTGCCTAGTGGGACAACGTATTTTGTTTGATGGGTTCAGCAAGTAACAATTAGATTTTTTTTTTACATAGGCCACATTTCTTGATCGTGTCTGTGCAGTGTTCATTATGCTCACTCCCTTGACATCAATACGTCAATTTTAAAGAGCATCCAATGCTTTACAGGGTATTATGGAAAGCCCTCTTTGAGTAATGCAGTTTTTTTTATTGTCCCTGATTATGTACAGCTCTTCCATGGAAAATAGGATATCATATTTTCTGAATATTTGTTCTTCTTAGCCTCCCTCAGCCTGGACTCTTAAGCCTAAGGTCCATACGTAGAAAAAAAATGGTGTGTATCTAGAATAATCAGGCCCAGTTATGATCTAAGAATTTTTAAGCATTCACAATCAGGAAAGCTATTTCATACTCTTTTTCCTCCCTAAGCTAAAGGGCTGAAGAAGTCATAAATAATAAGTACCATTTACTCTACAAGCAGACACGCTAAACCCACTCTAGCAGATGGACAGTGCTAAGATGATATTTATTCTTCCCCAACGAAGGTGGAATATGAGTTGTGGAATTGGTACCTGCATACAGGTATACAGAAGGACACTTTACCAAAATATTCATCACTGCTCTTTTCCCCATTATAGGCACTAGTGAATTATTTTTTCTACTGATTTATTTTTATATTTGGTAAAATATTGAGACCTATTATAATTAAAATTATATATAGATAGAATGAACATGAACTGTTGAAAACCAGAGTAATGGAACTGATGTTTCATAGTAAAGAAAGAGAAGATAGAGCTATTTGCAGAAGAAAATATATATTAGTAATAGGTAAAGTAGTTGTGCACAATTCTGAGCATCCTGGAAGCCAAATGCAAGAGTAATATGGAATAAATTATGCAATATTTATTATCTAATAACAAGGAGAATCAGAAAAACTAACTGTCCTAGCACTAAACTCTAAGAATTATTTGGATGAAAAACTTGAAAAAAAATTAACAGCATAATTTATCAAATATTTGCTTATCTAGGGGCCTGAAAATCAAAAACAAATAAGACTCAACCACTGACTTTAAGGTACAAACAGCCAAATTAGTGGAGTATACATGTGTGTGTGTACATATGTATGTGTACATATAGATATGATTCAGTGTCTTCGAAGTGAGTTCCTAAAGGAAGGGTTCCGAAGAAAAATTCTCTTACTGTTTATTTTTGGCTAGAGCCAGTGAGGGACAAGGCCTTCAAAGCATGGTTCCCAACAAGCAGCATCTGTATCACCCTGAACTTGTTCAAGGTAATTTATAGATTCAATGCCATCCCCATCAAGATACCAATGACTTTCTTCACAGAATTGGAAAAAACTACCTTAAAGTTCATATGGAACCAAAAAAGAGCCCACATCGCCAAGTCAATCCTAAGCCAAAAGAACAAAGCTGGAGGCATCACACTACCTGACTTCAAACTATACTACAAGGCTACAGTAACCAAAACAGCATGGTACTGGTACCAAAACAGAGATATAGATCAATGGAACAGAACAGAGCCCTCAGATATAATGCCACATATCTACAACTATCTGATCTTTGACAAACCTGAGAAAAACAAGCAATGGGGAAAGGATTCCCTATTTAATAAATGGTGCTGGGAAAACTGGCTAGCCATATGTAGAAAGCTGAAACTGGATCCCTTCCTTATACCTTATACCAAAATTAATTCAAGATGGATTAAAGACTTAAACGTTAGACCTAAAACCATAAAAACCCTAGAAGAAAACCTAGGCATTACCATTCAGGACATAGGCATGGGCAAGGACTTCATGTCCAAAACACCAAAAGCAATGGCAACAAAAGACAAAATTGACAAATGGGATCTAATTAAACTAAAGAGCTTCTGCACAGCAAAAGAAACTACCATCAGAGTGAACAGGCAACCTACAGAACGGGAGAAAATTTTCACAACCTACTCATCTGACAAAGGGCTAATATCAAGAATCTACAATGAACTCAAACAAATTTACAAGAAAAAAACAAACAACCCCATCAAAAAGTGGGCAAAGGATATGAACAGACACTTCTCAAAAGAAGACATTTATGCAGCCAAAAGACACATGAAAAAATGCTCATCATCACTGGCCATCAGAGAAATGCAAATCAAAACCACAATGAGATACCATCTCACACCAGTTAGAATGGCAGTCATTAAAAAGTCAGGAAACAACAGGTGCTGGAGAGGATGTGGAGAAATAGGAACACTTTTACACTGTTGGTGGGACTGTAAACTAGTTCAACCATTGTGGAAGTCAGTGTGGCAATTCCTCAGGGATCTAGAACTAGAAATACCATTTGACCCAGCCATCCCATTACTGGGTATATACCCAAAGGACTATAAATCATGCTGCTATAAAGACACATGCACACATATGTTTATTGCGGCACTATTCACAATAGCAAAGACTTGGAACCAACCCAAATGTCCAACAATGATAGACTGGATTAAGAAAATGTGGCACATATACACCATGGAATACTATGCAGCCATAAAAAATGATGAGTTCATGTCCTTTGTAGGGACATGGATGAAATTGGAAATCATCATTCTCAGTAAACTATCGCAAGGACAAAAAACCAAACACCACATGTTCTCACCCATAGGTGGGAATTGAACAATGAGAACACATGAACACAGGAAGGGGAACATCACACTCTGGGGACTGTTGTGGGGTGGGGGGAGGGGGGATGGATAGCATTAGGAGATATACCTAATGCTAAATGATGAGTTAATGGGTGCAGCACACCAGCATGGCGCATGTATACATATGTAACTAATCTGCACATTGTGCACATGTACCCTAAAACTTAAAGTATAATAATAATAAAATATAAAAAAAAAGAAATGAAAAATTTTAGAGCCCACTCTGTTACAGTAGGTAGCTAGCCAGGCATGAGTGGGGCAAGAGAGGGCTCCCCCCACCCCACCGAGAATGTGGCGACCATCAGGTGATGGTCAGGCAATTGTCACACTGTCTCTCTAAAATAATAATTGGTCGCATCCAGCACTAGGGAAAGTTTCCAGATAGAAACACCTGAAACTGGTGATCAGTAGCTTCTCAATAAGATCTCAGAAGTTGGGCAAGTGGGCTCAAGCATGCACATCAAGAGGCAAACTGGCAGAGTTTAGCTTGTATATGACCTTCTGGGGGCATTTCACTGGAAAAGGGAAGAATCCCTCAGGTGAGCACGCCTAAAACTCTAGTAAACATACTAGAGTAGGTGTGCATACTCTCCTCCCAAGTGCTAGCAGACCATTGCACATGCAGGCAGCTCACCTCAAGGGATGAATGAAGGGAATAAGGACACAAGACATAGGAAGTATGCCTGCATATAAAACCCTAAGTCCAAGGTCAAACAGGGCACTTATTCTCCAAGATGCCTGCTTGGCCCTCTTCCAAGTGTACTTTACTTTCTTTTCATTCCTGCTCTGAAGCTTTTTAATGAACTTTCACTGTGGCTCTAAAGCTTGCCTGGGTCTCTTCTTCTGCCTTATGCCCCTCTGTTGAATAGTTTCTTCTTAGGAGGCAAGAACTGAGGTTGCTGCAGACTCATATGGATTCACCACCAGTAACTCAGAAAACTTCCACTGCTAACAACTCCTGACTTAGTCAACCAGAAATTCTGGGGCTAGAACCTGGCAATCTGTGTTTCAACAAGCCCTCCGGGGGATTCTGACGCACCCTAACATTTGAGGTCCACTGGCTTAGTAATACTCACCCCTAATCTTTGTCTCATGTATCCATCACTGGGATCCAGGTCTTGATATCTTTCTCATGAGCTGGAGACCCAGGTTGCCTAGATGTTCAGACACAGTTGGCCTTTCAATCCCTACTCCTCTTCCGGAATGCTTCCTAAAGCACAGGAAAAAAGACATAGCCATAGTCTAAAACAAATTTCCCAAAGCCCACTCTATACTTCACACATATCAAGCCTTCAGAATTACCTGGGGTAGTAAATCCAAATCCAAAAATTTATTGATATGTTTTGAAGATAAATGTATAGCTGGAGATCAAATGGTGTAAATGATTCTAGCAGTAGTATAACAAATTTTGGGATTTCTTTAGACTGAAATAACTGTCAAACAAATTGTTCTATAAATGAAGGCCACAGAAATATAATAATATCATGTTTCATTAAACCAGAGATCACTTTTCCATAAACTTCATCTAACTGCAATAACAGGGAAAAGGGGAAAATGAGCAAAAATAAAGCTAAATAAAATAACAAAAAAAAAAAAAGTTTCCAAGAAGCAAAACTGGATGTCACAATGTCTATCCTCTAATCTGATTTAATTTACTCATACGGTAATTTCTTAAACTGATATTCAGATGCAATTTTTATTCTAGACATAGCTTTAACAATCATGGTTTAGTGATTTTTCTCAGCCCACAGTTAAGAAGGGGTGGAGAAGTTGTTTAGGGTTTGCCCATTACAACAGCAAGAAATTTACACCTGGGGGACAGAGAAGGCCAGGAAAGAGGAGATAAACTCCCCAATGTCAGCACAAATACATGTCGTGTCCCTCTACCACACATACAACTCTTTTCCATACAAATCTAAGTCAAATCACCAAAATTTGCCAATCATCTTCATGATCAACTTGCTAACTGACCAGTTCAGTTACATTCTTTGTTTTTTTAACCTATTTAGTTTTAGTTAATTTTTTATTTTGTCTTCATAAGAGCATTTTGAGAAATGTTCAATTTATTTCTGTCTCAGCTTCCTACTGCTACAACTGAAGAATGAGAGGCAGAAAAAGAGAATGAGACTGAAGGGATAGAGAAAGTGTTAAGATGGCAATAATCCTCAAACTGATAAACAGGTTCAACATGATTCCTAGCAAATCCTAGCTGGTTTCTTTGTTGCAATTGACAAGCTGATCATAAAATTAATACAGAAATGCAAAGGACTATGTGTAGCCAAAATAATCTTGATAAAGAAGAATATAACTTGGACCACTCAAACTTCTTGGTTTCAAAACATACTACAAAGCTACAGTAATTGAGACAGTGTGATACTGATATAAAGAGAGGCATATAAATCAGTGGAACAGAATTTAAAGTCTAAAAAAATTATACATTGCAGTCAATTCATTTTCAACAATGGGGCCAAGATCATTCATTAGGGACAGAATAGCCTTTTCAACAAATGGTGCTGGTACTACTGGATATCCATATACACAAGAATGAAAGTATTCCTCTTCCAAATACCATACACAAATACTAAGTCAAAATGGATCCAATACCCAAATTTAACAATGACAACCATAAAATTCTTATGAGAAAAAATAACAGTAAATCTTCATAACCTTGCATTAGACAGTGGTTTCTTAGATATGACACCAAAAGCACAAGCAACCAAAGAAAACCAGACAAATTTGACTTCATCAAAATTAAACACTTTCACGCTTTAAAGAGCACCATCAAGAAAGTGAAAAGATTCTCTAGGAAGCAGACTCAAAGAAGAAAACAAAGAAAGTGAAAAGATAACCCACAAGATGGGTAAAAACATTTACAAATCATATATCTAATAAAGGACTTATATCTAAAATATATAAATGACTCTTACAACTCAGTAACAAAAAGACAAAAACCCAATTAAAAATGGACAAATGATATGAATACTTATTCTTCCAAAGAAGATATACAAATGGGTCAGGAGGAGCCAAGATGGCCGAATAGGAACAGCTCTGGTCTACAGCTCCCAGCGTGAGCGACGCAGAAGACGGGTGATTTCTGCATTTCCATCTGAGGTACCGGGTTGATCTCACTAGGGAGTGCCAGACAGTGGGTGCAGGTCAGTGGGTGCGCGCACCATGCACGAGCTGAAGCAGGGTGAGGCATTGCCTCACTTGGGAACCACAAGGGGTCAGGGAGTTCCCTTTCCTAGTCAAAGAAAGGGGTGACGTGACGGACGGCACCTGGAAAATCAGGTCACTCCCACCCGAATACTGCACTTTTCCGACGGGCTTAAAAAACGGCGCACCACGAGATTATATCCCACACCTGGCTCGGAGGGTCCTACGCCCACGGAGTCTCACTGATTGCTAGCACAGCAGTCTGAGATCAAACTGCAAGGCGGCAGCGAGGCTGGGGGAGGGGCGCCCGCCATTGCCCAGGCTTGATTAGGTAAACAGAGCAGCAGGGAAGCTCGAACTGGGTGGAGCCCACCACAGCTCAAGGAGGCCTGCCTGCCTCTGTAGGCTCCACCTCTGGGGGCAGGGCACAGACAAATAAAAAGACAGCAGTAACCTCTGCAGACTTAAATGTCCCTGTCTCACAGCTTTGAACAGAGCAGTGGTTCTCCAAGTAGGCAGCTGGAGATCTGAGAACAGGCAGACTGCCTCCTCAAGTGGGTCCCTGACCCCTGACCCCCGAGCAGCCTAACTGGGAGGCACCCCCCAGCAGGGGCACACTGACACCTAACACCGCAGGGTACTCCAACAGACCTGCAGCTGAGGGTCCTGTCTGTTAGAAGGAAAACTAACAAACAGAAAGGACATCCACACCAAAAACCCATCTGTACATCACCATCATCAAAGACCAAAAGTAGATAAAACCACAAAATGGGGAAAAAACAGAACAGAAAAACTGGAAACTCTAAAAAGCAGAGCGCCTCTCCTCCTTCAAAGGAACGCAGTTCCTCACCAGCAACGGAACAAAGCTGGATGGAGAATGACTTTGACGAGCTGAGAGAAGAAGGCTTCAGACGATCAAATTACTCTGAGCTATGGGAGGACATTCAAACCAAAGGCAAAGAAGTTGAAAACTTTGAAAAAAATTTAGAAGAATGTATAACTAGAATAACCAATACAGAGAAGTGCTTAAAGAGCAGATAGAGCTGAAAACCAAGGCTCGAGAACTACGTGAAGAATGCAGAAGCCTCAGGAGTCGATGCGATCAACTGGAAGAAAGGGTATCAGCGATGCAAGATGAAATGAATGAAATGAAGCGAGAAGGGAAGTTTAGAGAAAAAAGAATAAAAAGAAACAAACAAAGCCTCCAAGAAATATGGGACTATGTGAAAAGACCAAATCTACGTCTGATTGGTGTACCTGAAAGTGACGGGGAGAATGGAACCAAGTTGGAAAACACTCTGCAGGATATTATCCAGGAGAACTTCCCCAATCTAGCAAGGCAGGCCAACGTTCAGATTCAGGAAATACAGAGAATGCCACAAAGATACTCCTCGAGAAGAGCAACTCCAAGACACATAATTGTCAGATTCACCAAAGTTGAAATGAAGGAAAAAATGTTAAGGGCAGCCAGAGAGAAAGGTCGGGTTACCCTCAAAGGGAAGCCCATCAGACTAACAGCGGATCTCTCGGCAGAAACTCTACAAGCCAGAAGAGAGTGGGGGCCAATATTCAACATTCTTAAAGAAAAGAATTTTCAACCCAGAATTTCATATCCAGCCAAACTAAGCTTCATAAGTGAAGGAGAAATAAAATACTTTACAGACAAGCAAATGCTGAGAGATTTTGTCACCACCAGGTCTGCCCTAAAAGAGCTCCTGAAGGAAGCAATAAACATGGAAAGGAAAAACCGATACCAGCCGCTGCAAAATCATGCCAAAATGTAAAGACCATCGAGACTGGGAAGAAACTGCATCAACTAATGAGCAAAATCACCAGCTAACATCATAATGACAGGATCAAATTCACACATAACAATATTAACTTTAAATGTAAATGGACTAAATGCTCCAATTAAAAGACACAGACTGGCAAATTGGACAAAGAGTCAAGACCCATCAGTGTGCTGTATTCAGGAAACCCATCTCACGTTCAGAGACACACATAGGCTCAAAATAAAAGGATGGAAGAAGATCTACCAAGCAAATGGAAAACAAAAAAAGCAGGGGTTGCAATCCTAGTCTCTGATAAAACAGACTTTAAACCAACAAAGATCAAAAGAGACAAAGAAGGCCATTACATAATGGTAAAGGGATCAATTCAACAAGAAGAGCTAACTATCCTAAATATATATGCACCCAATACAGGAGCATCAAGATTCATAAAGCAAGTCCTGAGTGACCTACAAAGAGACTTAGACTCCCACACATTAATAATGGGAGACTTTAACACCCCACTGTCAACACTAGACAGATCAACGAGACAGAAAGTCAACAAGGATACCCAGGAATTGAACTCAGCTCTGCACCAAGCGGACCTAATAGACATCTACAGAACTCTCCACCCCAAATCAACAGAATATACATTCTTTTCAGCACCACACCACACCTATTCCAAAATTGACCACATACTTGGAAGTAAAGCTCTCCTCAGCAAATGTAAAAGAACAGAAATTATAACAAACTGTCTCTCAGACCACAGTGCAATCAAACTAGAACTCAGGATTAAGAATCTCACTCAAAACTGCTCAACTACATGGAAACTGAACAACCTGCTCCTGAATGACTACTGGGTACATAACGAAATGAAGGCAGAAATAAAGATGTTCTTTGAAACCAACAAGAAAAAAGACACAACATACCAGAATCTCTAGGACACATTCAAAGCAGTGTGTAAAGGGAAATTTATAGCACTAAATGCCCACAAGAGAAAGCAGGAAAGATCCAAAATTGACACCCTAACATCACAATTAAAAGAACTAGAAAAGCAAGAGCAAACACATTCAAAAGCTAGCAGAAGGCAAGAAATAACTAAAATCAGAGCAGAACTGAAGGAAATAGAGACACAAAAAACCCTTCAAAAAATTAATGAATCCAGGAGCTGGTTTTTTGAAAGGATCAACAAAATAGACCGCTAGCAAGACTAATAAAGAAAAAAAGAGAGAAGAATCAAATAGACGCAATAAAAAATGATAAAGGTGATATCACCACCAATCCCACAGAAATACAAACTACCATCAGAGAATACTACAAACACCTCTATGCAAATAAACTAGAAAATCCAGAAGAAATGGATAAATTCCTCCACACATACACTCTCCCAAGACTAAACCAGGAAGAAGTTGAATCTCTGAATAGACCAATAACAGGATCTGAAATTGTGGCAATAACCAATAGCTTACCAACCAAAAAGAGTCCAGGACCACATGGATTCACAGCCGAATTCTACCAGAGGTACAAGGAGGAACTGGTACCATTCCTTCTGAAATTATTCCAATCAATAGAAAAAGAGGGAATCCTCCCTAACTCATTTTCTGAGGCCAGCATCATTCTGATACCAAAGCCTGGCAGAGACACAACCAAAAAAGAGAATTTTAGACCAATATCCTTGATGAACATTGATGCAAAAATCCTCAATAAAATACTGGCAAAACGAATCCAGCAGCACATCAAAAAGCTTATCCACCATGATCAAGTGGGCTTCATCCCTGGGATGCAAGGCTGGTTCAATATATGCAAATCAATAAATGTAATCCAGCATATAAACAGAACCAAAGACAAAAACCACATGATTATCTCAATAGATGCAGAAAAGGCCTTTGACAAAATTCAACAACTTTCATGCTAAAAACTCTCAATAAATTAGGTATTGATGGGACATAATTCAAAATAATAAGAGCTATCTATGACAAACCCACAGCCAATATCATACTGAATGGGCAAAAACTGGAAGCATTCCCTTTGAAAACTGGCACAAGACAGGGATGCCCTCTCTCACCACTCCTATTCAACATAGTGTTGGAAGTTCTGGCCAGGGAAATTAGGCAGGAGAAGGAAATAAAGGGTATTCAATTAGGAAAAGAGGAAGTCAAATTGTCCCTGTTTGCAGACGACATGATTGTATATCTAGAAAACCCCATTGTCTCAGCCCAAAATCTCCTTAAGCTGATAAGCAACTTCAGCAAAGTCTCAGGATACAAAATCAATGTACAAAAATCACAAGCATTCTTATACACCAACAACAGACAAACAGAGAGCCAAATCATGAGTGAACTCCCATTCACAATTGCTTCAAAGAGAATAAAATACCTAGGAATCCAACTTACAAGGGATGTGAAGGACCTCTTCAAGCAGAACTACAAACCACTGCTCAAGGAAATAAAAGAGGATACAAACAAATGGAAGAACATTCCATGCTCATGGATAGGAAGAATCAATATCATGAAAATGGCCATACTGCCCAAGGTAATTTACAGATTCAATGCCATCCCCATCAAGCTACCAATGCCTTTCTTCACATAACTGGAAAAAACTACTTTAAAGTTCATATGGAACTGAAAAAGAGCCCACATCGCCAAGTCAATCCTAAGCCAAAAGAACAAAGCTGGAGGCGTCACACTACCTGACTTCAAACTATACTACAAGGCTACAGTAACCAAAACAGCATGGTACTGGTGCCAAAACAGAGATATAGATCAATGGAACAGAACAGAGTCCTCAGAAATAACGCCGCATATCTACAACTATCTGATCTTTGACAAACCTGAGAAAAACAAGCAATGGGGAAAGGATTCCCTATTTAATAAATGGTGCTGGGAAAACTGGCTAGCCATATGTAGAAAGCTGAAACTGGATCCCTTCCTTACACCTTACACAAAAATCAATTCAAGATGGATTAAAGATTTAAACGTTAGACCTAAAACCATAAAAACCCTAGAAGAAAACCTAGGCATTACCATTCAGGACATAGGCGTGGGCAAGGACTTCATGTCCAAAACACCAAAAGCAATGGCAACAAAAGACAAAATTGACAAATGGGATCTAATTAAACTAAAGAGCTTCTGCACAGCAAAAGAAACTACCATCAGAGTGAACAGGCAACCTACAGAACGGGAGAAAATTTTCGCAACCTACTCATCTGACAAAGGGCTAATATCCAGAATCTACAATGAACTCAAACAAATTTGCAAGAAAAAAACAAACAACCCCATCAAAAAGTGGGCAAAGGACATGAACAGACACTTCTCAAAAGAAGACGTTTATGCAGCCAAAAGACACATGAAAAAATGCTCATCATCACTGGCCATCAGAGAAATCCAAATCAAAACCACAATGAGATACCATCTCACACCAGTTAGAATGGCAGTCATTAAAAAGTCAGGAAACAACAGGTGCTGGAGAGGATGTGGAGAAATAGGAACACTTTTACACTGTTGGTGGGACTGTAAACTAGTTCAACCATTGTGGAAGTCAGTGTGGCGATTCCTCAAGGATCTAGAACTAGAAATACCATTTGACCCAGCCATCCCATTACTGGGTATATACCCAAAGGACTATAAATCATGCTGCTATAAAGACACATGCACACATATGTTTATTGCAGCATTATTCACAGTAGCAAAGACTTGGAACCAACCCAAATGTCCAACGATGATAGACTGGATTAAGAAAATGTGGCACATATACACCATGGAATACTATGCAGCCATAAAAAATGATGAGTTCATGTCCTTTGTAGGGACATGGATGAAATTGGAAATCATCATTCTCAGTAAACTATCGCAAGAAGAAAAAACCAAACACCGCATATTCTCACTCATAGGTGGGAATTGAACAATGAGAACACATGGACACAGGAAGGGGAACATCACACTCTGGGGACTGTTGTGGGGTCGGGGCAGGGGGGAGGGATAGCACTGGGAGAGATACCTAATGCTAGATGACGAGTTAGTGGGTGCAGCGCACCAGCATGGCACATGTATACATATGTAACTAACCTGCACAATGTGTAAATGTACCCTAAAACTTAAAGTATAATAGTATAAGAAAAAAAAAGATATACAAATGGCCAATAAGCACATAAAAATATGTTTAACATCATTGGTCATTGAGGAAATGCAAATCAAAATGATGATTGCTAATATGAAGATGACAGACAATAAAAAGCATTGGCAAGGATATGGAGTAATTGCGATTTTTATAAATTGCTGGTTAGAATATCAAATAGTAAAATAATTTGGAAAACAATTTGGCATTTCTTCAAAATGTTAAACATGGACTTACCATATGACCTAGCAGTTCTACTCCTAGATATATACCCAAGAAAATTAAAAACATATGTCCACACAAAAAGATGTACATGAATGTTAACAACAGCAACATTCATAATGGTCAAGAAATGGAAACAACACAAATGTCCATCAACTGATTATTAAATAAATTGTGGTATATTCATACAATGCAATATTATTTGGCAATAAGAAGGAATGAAATATTGATATGTGCTGCAATATTGAAATATTGATATGAACCTTAAAACATTATGTTAAGTGAAATAAGCTAGTCACAAAAAGAAACATATTGTATGATTCCATTTATATGAAATTTTCATAATAGGCAAATCCATAAAAATAGAAAGCACATTAGTGGTTGCCCTGGGCTGGAGAGAGGAAAGAATGGGCATGACTGCTGATGGACATGTAATTTTTTTTCTGTGACTAAAATATTCTGAATTTAAATAGTAATGATGGTTGTGCAACTCTGGGAATATATTAAAAATTACTGAATTTTACACTTAAAAAGGATGAATTTTATGGTGTGTGAAGTATTTTATGATATGGTACAGTACCTCATAAAGCTGTGTTTTTAAACAAGCTGATTATTTAGAAACTCATATAATATTCTCAATAGTTGCCAAAGAAGCATGTTTAAAAGTTTGTACCAATTCATGGCCAAAAACTCTCAAAGCATTCTAGAAACAGAAGAGAACGTCCTTAAATTGAAGATTATTTATCAAAAACCAAAAGTTAACATATTGATGTTAAAACACTAAAAAAATCCCATCAAAGATAAGGATCCATATTAATGCCTTTAATGTTCAAATTGTTCCAGAAGTCCTAGCTAAGACAATAGAAAAAGGAAAAAGATAAGGTTGACATGTTTAATTTTTTTTTACTTTTTAAATTCTTTAATTTTTAATTTTGGTGGGTACAAAGCAGGTGTATATATTTATGAAGTACATGAGATATTTTGATACAGGCATGCAATGCATAATAATCACATCATAGAAGATGGGGTATTCATCCCTTCAAGCATTTGTCCTTTGTGTTACAAACAATCCAAATACACTGTTTTAGTTATTTTTAAATGTACAATTAAATTATTATTGACTATATTCATGCTGTTGTGCTATCAAATACTAGGCCTTATTCATTCTATTATTTTGTACCCATTAACAATCCCCACCTCCCCCTCGCACCACTCCCCACCCCGCTACTATGCTTCCCAGCCTCTCGTAACCGTGTTTCTACTCTTCATGTCCTTAAGTTCAATTATTTCAATTTTTAGATCCCACAAATAAGTGAGAATATATGATGCCTGTATTTCTATACCTGGCTTATATTTCACTTGACATAATGATCTCCAGTTCCATCCATGTTGCAAATGACTGGATCTCTTTCTCTTTTACGGCTGAATAGTACTCCATTGTGTATATGTACCACATTTTCTTTATTCGTTCATCAATTGATAGACACCTAGGTTACTTCCAAATCTTAGCTTTTATGAACAGAGCTGCAACAAACACGGTGTAGAGATATCTCTTTGATATATGGATTTCCTTTTTGGGGAGTATATACCCAACAGAGGGATCGCTGGATCACATGGTAGCTCTATTTTTAGTTTTTTAAGGAATCTCCAAACTGTTCCCCATAGTGGTTGTACTAATTTACATTCCCACCAACAGTGTACGAGGGTTCTCTTTTCTCCACATCCTCTTCAGCATTTTTCATTGTCTGTCTTTTGGATATAAGCCATTTAAACTGGTTGATATCTTACTGTAGTTTTGATTTATCTGATGATCAGTGATGCTGATCACATTTTCATATGTCTGTTTGCCATTTGTATGTCTTCTTTGGAGAAATGTCTATTCAAATCTTTTCCCCACTTTTTAATCAGATTATTAGATTTTTTTCCTACAGAATTGTTTGGGCTTCTTATGTATTCTGGTTATTAATCCCTTGTTAGATGGGTAGTTTGGAAATATTTTCTCCCATTCTGTGGGTTGTCTCTTCATTTTGCGGATTGTTTACTTTTCTTTGCAGGAGCTTTTAAACTTGATATGATCCCATTTGTCCATTTTTGCTTTGGATGCCTGTGCTTATGGGGTATTACTGAAGAAATCTTTGCCCAAATCAATGTCCTGGAGATTTTCCCCAATGTTTTCTTGTAGTAGTTTCATAGTTTGAGGTCTTAGATTTAAGTCTTCAATCCATTTTGATTTGATTTTTGTATATGGTGAGAGACAGGAGTCTAGTTTCATTTTTCCTCATACAGATATCCAGTTTTCCCAGCACCCTTTATTGAAGAGGCTGTCTTTTCCCCAGTGTATGTTCTCAGCATCTTTGTAGAAAATGGGTTCAATATAGATGTCCGGATTGGTTTCTGAGATCTCCAGTCTATTCCATTGGTCTATGTGTCTGTTTATGCTAGTACTATGCTGTTTTGGTAACTATAGCTCTGTAGTATATAATTTGAAGTCAGGTAATGTGATTCCTCTAGTTTTGTTCTTTTTGCTTAGGATAACTTTGGCTATTTTAGATCTTGTAGTTCCATATAAATTTTAGTATTTTTTTTCTATTTCTATGAAGAATGTCATTGGTATTTTGACAGGGATTGCATTGAATCTGTAGATTGCTTTGGGTAGTATGGACAATTTAACAATATTGATTCTTCCAATTCATGAACATGGAATATTTTTACATTTTTTGTATTACCTTCAATTTCTTTCCTCAATATTTTATAGTTTTCATTGTAGAGATCTTCCTTAGTTATTTCCCAGGTATTTAATTTTACTTGTAGCTATTGCAAATGGGACAATTTTTTAAATTTCTGTTTCAGTTAGTTAACTGTTGACATATAGAAATGCTACTGAAAATCATATGTTAATTTTGTATCGTGCAACTTTTCTGAATTTGTTCATTAGTTCTCATAGGTTTTTTATGGCATTTTTAGGTTTTTCCCAATATAAGATCATATCATCTGTTAACATGGATAATTTGATGTCATCCTTTCCAATTTGGATGTGCTTTATATCATTCTCTTGTCTGATTGCTCTTAGCTGTGACTTCCAGTACTTTGTCTAATAACAGTAGTGACACTGGGCATCGTTGTCATGTTCCAGATCTTAGAAGAAAGGCTTTCAGTTTTTCCCCATTCAGTATGAGACTACCTGTGGGTCTGTCAGATATGGCTTTTATTATGTTGAGGTATGTGCCTTCTAAATCCAGTTGCTTGAGAGTTTTTATCATGAAGGGGTACTGAATTTTACCAAATGCTTTTTCAGCATCAATTGAAGTGATTATACGATTTTTTCCTTCTTTCTGTTGATATGATGTATCACATGTGCAAATCATATGATTAATTTGCATATGTTGAACCATTCTTCCATCCCAGAGATAAATCCCACTTGGTCATGATGAATGATCTCTTTAATATTTTGTTGAAGTCAGTTTGCTAATATTTTGTTGAGTATTGTTGCATCAATAGTCACCAAGGATATTGACCTGTAGTTTCCTTTTCTTTTAAAGTGTCTTTGTCTGTTTTTGGTATCAGGGTAACACTGGCCTCATAGAATGAGTTTGTAAGTATTCCCTCCTCCTCTATTTGTTGGAACAGTTTGTGTAGGATCGATATTAATTTTTCTTTAAATGTTTGGTAGAATTCAGCAGTGAAGCCGTCGGGTCCCGGGCTTTTCTTTACTGGGAGAATTTTTATTATGACTTCATTCTTGTTACTTGCTATTAGTCTGTTCAGGTTTTGGATTTCTTCCTGATTCAATCTTGGTAAGTTGTGTGTGTCTAGGAATTTGTCCAATTCTTCTAAGTTTTGGCATATAGTTGTTCATACTAGCCACTAATGATCCTTTGAATTTCTGCGATATCAGTTGTAATGTCTCTTTTTTAATCTCTAATTTTATTTATTTGGATCTTCTCTCTTTTTTTCTTAGTTACTATGGCTAAAAGTTTGTCTATTTTGTTTAACTTTTAAAAAACAACTTTTTGTTTCATTGATCTTTTGTATTATTTTCTTCATTCAATTGCATTCCTTTCTGCTCTTATCTTTATTATTTCTTTTCCCCTACTATTATGGACTTAATTTGCTCTTGCTTTTCTATTTCTTTAAGGTGCATTGTTAGGTTGCTTACTTGGAGTTTTTCGTCTTTTTTAATGTAGACATAGAGCTATAAACTTCCCTTTTATTACTGCTTTTGTTGAATGCAATGGGTTTTGGTATGTTGTGTTTCCATTACCATTTGTTTCAAGAAATTTTTCAATTTCCTTAGTAATTTCTTCATTGACCCCCACTGGTCATTCAGGAGCATATTGCTTAATTTCCATGTATTTGTATAGTTTCCAAAAATTCTCTTGGTATTGATTTCTAATTTTATTCCATTGTGGTCAGAAAGGATGCTTGATATTTTTTCAGTTTTTTTGAATGTTTTAAGATTTGTTTTGTGATCAACATATGGCCTATCCTTGAGAATGATCCAAGTGCTGAGGAAAAGAATGTGTATTCTGTAGCTGTTGGATGAAATGTTCTGTAAATATCTATTGGATCCATTTGGTTTATAGTGCAGATTTAGTCTGATGTTTCTTTGTCGGTTTTCTGTCTAGAAGATCTGTTCAATGCCGAAAGTGGGGTGTTAAAGTGTCTAGCCTTTATTGTATTGGGGCCTATTTCTCTTTATAGCTCTAATCATATTTGCTTTATATATCTAGGTGCTCCAGTGATGCGTGAATATAAATTTAAAACTGTCGTATCCTCTTGCTGAATTAACCCCTTTATTATATAGTGACCTTTTTTGTCTCTTCTTATAGTTTGTCTCGAAATCTATTTTTTTCTGATACAGGTATAACTACTCTTGCTTTTGTTTTTTGTTTGTTGTTTGGTTTGTTTGTTTCCATTAGCATGGAATATCTTTTCCCATCTCTTTATTTTCAGTCTGTGTGTCTTTATAGGTGAAGTGTATTTCTGGTAAGCAACAAGGCAATGGGTTTTTTACATCTATTCAGCCACTCTATGTCTTTTGGCTGGACAGTTTAGTCCATTCACATTTATATTATTCTTGATAAGTAAGAACTTACTCTGCCATTTTATTATTTGTTTTCAGGTTGTTTTGTGGCCTTATCTTCTTTCTTTCCTTCCTGTCTTCCTTTTAATGAAGGTGATTTTCTCTGATGGCATGATTTAGTTTCTTCCTTTTTATTTTTTGTGTATCTGTTGTATGTTTTTTTGGTTTGAGGTTAACATGAGGCTTACAAATATTATCTTATAATCTATTATTTTAAGCTTATAACAACTTAATACTTCTTGCATAAGCCAACAAGCAAAAAGAAAGCCAATAAAGACTACACCTTAACTTCATTCCCTGCTTTAACTTTTTGTTGTTACTACTTACATCTTACTGTACTGTCCATGTCTTGACAAGTTGTTGTAGTTATTATCTTTGATTGCTTCATCATTTAGTCTTTCTATTTAAGATAAGAGTAATTTACACACCACAGTTACAATGTTATAATATTCTGTGTTTTCTCTGTACTTTCTATTACTAGTCAGTTTTGTACATTCAGATGATTTCTTATTGCTCATTAATGTTCTTTTCTTTCTGGTTGATGTACTCTCTTTAGCATTTCTTGTATGACAGATCTAGTATTAATGAAATTTGTCATCTTTTGTTTGTCTGGGAAAGTCTTTATTTCTCCCTCATTTCTGAATGATAATTTTGCTGGATATACAATTCTAGGGTAAAAGTTTATTTCCTTCAGCACTTTAAATTTAACATGCCACTATCTCCTGGCCTGTAAAATTTCCACTGAAAACTCTACTGCCAGACATATTGGAACTCCATTGTATGTTATTCACTTCTTTTCTCTTGTTGCTTTTAGGAATTTTTTTTCTTCAATCTTTGGGAGTTTGATTATTTAGTGTATTGAGGTAGTCTTATTCAGGTTAAATCTGTTTGGTGTTTTACAGCCTTCTTCAATATTGGTATCTTTCTCTAGGTTTGGAAAGCTCTCTGTTAGTGTCCTTTTGAATAAACTTTCTACCCTTATCTTTTTCTCTATCTCCTCTTTAAGGTTAATAACTCTTAGATTTACTTGTTCAAGGCTATTCTCTAGATCCTGTAGGCATGCTTCATTGTTTTTTATTATTTTTTCTTTTGTCTCCTCCGTGCATTTTCAAATAGCCTATCTTCAAGCTCCCTAATTCTTTCTTCCGACTGATCAATTCTGCTATTAAAAGACTCTGATGCATTGTTCAGTATGTCACTTGCATTTTTCAACTCTCTAATTTCTGTTTGATTCTTTTTAAGTATTTTAATCTCTCTGTTCAATTTATCTGATAGAATTATTAATTCTTTCTCTGTGTTATCTTGGATTTCACTGAGTTTCTTCGAAACAGGTATTGTGAATTCTCTGTCTGAAAGGTGACCTATCTCTGTTTCTCCCACATTGGTCCCTGGTGCCTTATTTAGTTAATTTGGTGAGGTCATGTTTTCCTGGAGGGTGTTGATGCTAGTAAATGTTCTTCAGTGTTAGACAATAAGGAGTTAGGTATTTATTGTAGTCATTGCAGTCTGGGCTTGTTTGTACCTATCCTTCTTAAGAAGGCTTTCCAGGTATTTGAAAGGACTTGGGTGTTGTGATCTAATCTATATCTGCTTTAGAGGGGGCTCCAAGTTCAGTGGCACTGTGGTTCTTGCAGACTCAAAGAAGTACCGCCCTGATGGACTTAGACAAGATATGGAAAAATTCTCTGGATTGCAAGGCAGAGGCTCTTGTTCTCTTTCCTTACTTTCTTTGAAACAAACAGAATCTCTCTCTCTGCTCTGAGCCACATGGAGCTGGGGGTGGGGTGCAACAAGTACTCCTGTTGCTACCACCCCTAGAATATTACTGGGTCAGACTTGAAGCCAGCACACCACTTGGGTCTTGCCCAAGTCCTGCAATAACCACTTGCTAGCTACCACCTATGTTTTCTCAAAGCCCTTGGGCTTTACAATCAGCAGGTGGCAAAGATAGCCAGGCCTATGTCTTTCCCTTAAGGGAGGTGAGTTCCTTCAGGTCCTGCGTGGGTCCAGAGGTGCTCTCTGGGAGCTCAGGACTAGAATCAAAAACCTTAGAAGTTCACCTGGTGTTCTATTGAACTGTGGCTGAGCTTGTAATCAAATCACAAGATGCAGTCCTATCCACTCTTCCCTCCCCTTTCCAAAGGCAGAACTTCACCCTGTGGCCACCATCACTTCAGGCCCACAGGGTATACCACCAGATTACCATAGATATTCCCTTTAAGGCCTAAAAACTCTTTAGTCAGCTTGTGGTGAATGCAGCCTGGCCTGGATCTCAGCTTTCAAGGGAGTGGGCTCCCCTCTGGCCCAGGGCAGGTCCAGAAATGCTGTCCAAGAGCCAAGTATTGGAATCGGCGAACCCAAGCGTCCACTTGGTACTGTACCCCTCTCTGGCTGAGCTTTTACCAAAAATACAAAACAAAGTCCTCCTTACTTTTTTCTCTGCTTTTCTCAAGCAGAAGGAGTCTCGCCTTGTAGCCACCACACCTGGGAATGTGCTGAGTCTCACCTTAAGTCAGCAAGTCTCAATGTCTCACCCAAGGCCCTTGGTGTAGTACCCGGGTACTACACCAGTGGTACTATAGCAGTGATAACTGCTGGTTATTCAGGGTCCAAGAGCTCTTCAGTTAGCAGGTGATGAATCCTGCCATGACTGGGCACTTTGCTTTAAGGGAGCAGGTTCCCTTCCATCCCAGGGTGTATCTAGAAATATCTGGAAGCTGAGGCCTAGAAAGGGGGTCTCACAACTCTGACCAGTACCCTATTCTGCTGTGGCTGGGCCAGTATCTATGATGTAAGACAAAGTCTTCCCCACTCTTCTGTCTCATCTCTTCCAGCAGAAGGAGGGGCTCCCTTTTGGATTTGTGAGCTGTGCAGCCCGGGGTTAAGGAAGGAAATGGACGATGCCAGAATCCCCTTAGCCACCCTGGCTGGTTGTGTGCCTCCCTGCAAGTCCACTGTCTCTGGGTCCAGTGCAGCCCTAGGACTTGCCTAGGTGTTGCAGTCCTTGTGGCCTAGACTGCCTTTCAAGTTTATTTGGGGCTCCAGAGCACTTTAACCCATGGTAGCAACGCTTGCAAGAACTCAATTTCCAACTGCTGGAATCAGTGATTCTCCTCTGGCTAGGGCTGGTTTAATGCATACTCTGTGGGCAGATGTCAGTGGTATTTGGTCCAGTTTTGCTTTCTGGTACAGCAAGGGCAACACTGAGTTCCATACCTCACAACTGCTGGCTCTCCCTCTTTCCAGAGCACAGAAACACTCTGCAACACACTATCACAGCCAGAGGGATGTGGGAGGGGTGGCGTTGGCAATTCAAGGCTGTTTTTTTTCTACCTCTTCAGTTCCTCTTTCAGCAATATGAAGCAATATGAAGTAAAAACCAGGTACTATGAGTGTTCACCTCATTTTTAGTTCTTACAAAGTCGCTTTTTGTGTGTAGATAGTTGTTAAATTGGTGTCCCTGTGGGAAGACGGTCAGTGGAGCTTTCTATTGCATCTTGCTCCACATCCTCCCTAAAAGGAAATTTAAATCATTATTATTTGCAAATTATGAGCCCATGTAATTACAAAACACAAGAAATAATGACTAGGAACTTAACTGTGATACCTAAATAATTTGAGAGATATACTTTCTTCCTAAATGGGATGCGAAGCAAGAGAACGCTTATACCTACTAGTGGGACTTTAAATTGGTATGATTTATTTGGAAAACTGACAGTATGTGCTAAATTTGAATATATACATATCTTATCACTTAGCAATTCCACTCCTATGTGTATACCTAACAGAAACAAAATACATTTACAAGAATGTTCATAGAAGCATAAATTTTAATAGGCAAAACCTGCAAACAACCTAAATATCTATCAAGATTATTAAGGATAAATTATGGACATTACAATGATAAAAATGAATACATGACTGTTCCATGAAACACTGTGGATGAATCTCACAAGCATAATATTGAATGAAAAAAACTAGACCCTAAAGAATGTATACCATATGATTCCACTTATATGAAGGACAAATAGTAAGGCAAACAAATCAATAATTTTAGAAGTAAGGACAGTATTTGCTTTGGGGAGGAAGAAAGGAATGGTGATTGAGAATACATGAGAGGAACTTCTGGGTGTTCTAGTGATGTTTTAGTTCTTAAGCAAGTATGTGGTGATACTGTGATGTTTTCACTTTGTGATAACTCATTGCACTATATGTCTATGACATGTTCTCTTTCATACATGTATATTAGACTGTAGGAAATGTTTATTTTTTAAAAATACTTTTGAAATGGTTATCTATAGGGAAGAGAGGGAACATAGCAGAGGGGACAAGGATAGAAGTTAGATTTCTCTAAATATACCTTATTTTTTAGAATTGTGAGTCTGGTTCTTTGTAATATTTTATATAGGTATAAGAGTAAATTAAATTTTTAAAAATAATTACTATAAAACAAAATTAAATTAAAAGAAATGAACCTGCTTAGAGAATTGATGCCATAACAACCCAGAGAGCAACTATTTCTAGTGATTTTTAAATGCAGCTATTTGACTGTCTATTCCTAGTGGGATACATCTTAAGGACAGGATTAATTTTAAAAATCTTAAACTGTTTTCACTAGCCTTCTAATTGATTTTTAGCATAGAAAAAGGGATATACAGACATTGGATCAATGGCATCAAGTAAAAACCCTGAAGTCCTAAATTTGAGTTAGAACTATCCTAAACACCCATGATGTGTTTTACATTTTAAAAATATTTCCGGCCTGGCATGGTGGCTCACACCTGTAATCCCAGCAATTTGAGAGGCTGAGGTGGGCATATCACTTGAGGTCAGGAGTTCAAGACCAGCCTCGCCAACATGATGAAACCCCACCTCTACTAAAAATATAAAAATTAGCCGGGCATTGTGGCAGGCACCTGTAATCCCAGATACTCCAGAAGCTAAGGCAGGAGAATTGCTTGAACCCGGGAGGCGGACGTTGCAGTGAGCCAAGATTGCACCACTGCACTCCAGCCTGGGTGACAGAGCAAGACTCCATCTCAAAAAACAAGACAAACCAAAAAAATTTCCCCCTGTCTCTACTAAAAGTACAAAAAATTAGCTGGGCATGGTGGCACACAGCTGTAGTGCCAGCTACTCAGGAGGCTGAGGTGGGACGATCATCTGAGCCCGGGAAGTTGAGGCTTCAGTGAGCTGTGATCCAGTCACTATACTCCAGCCTGGGTGATGGGAGTAGGATCCTGTAAAAAAAAAAAAAAAAAAAAAAAAATCCTAGTTCTGTCCACTGAAAAAGCCCTAGAAACACTGACTAGCCCAATAGCAATGAGCAACCCTAGCACCAAGATTGTCATCTCTAAATATCCTTTATCACTAAAAGGAATCAGGGCTCCTTGGAGAAAGTAGAGGTCTGGGACAAATGTTCAAGTTGAAACTGGATCACCTTGTCATGTTCAAGTTGAAACTGGATCACCTTGTCATGTTCAAGTTGAAACTGGATCACCTTGTCATGTTCAAGTTGAAACTGGATCACCTTGTCATGTTCAAGTTGAAACTGGATCACCTTGTCATGTTCAAGTTGAAACTGGATCACCTTGTCATATCAGATAGCAAGGAAGCTATCAAAACAGAGTCATGTAAAAGGACTTAAGAGTCAACATGAAGGGGCTCCAAGTGACCAAAGTTGAAACAATTTTATCATCAGTAGAAATAATAACTGCAATGGATTGAAACACATAAAGTTCATTAAAGGTATGAGTTACTGACGACAGTAAAACAAAACTCACTGGTCACTGTTGGAGAATGCTAGTGAACCAACTCGTTCTTTCAAAAACTAGTAAATAAAGAGAAAGAATGAAGAATTCATCCTGCCATTCTTGCATGATGTGTACTCCACTAAAACCAAACAGCTGATAAGGGCAAATTTGTATTTATAAAAGTATTCCAACTAATAATTGAAGAAGTTTTGATAGTACTAGCATATCTCCATCTCGTAATCCCTATGGATCTAGGCAATGAGCCTCAGTGGCTGCTGACATCACAAAAAGAGCGACAAATAGACATTACATGCTTTCTGATAGAAGCACATAACCTCACCTATCAAGTATTCTTGTGAAAAGATGAAAGCTGAATTTATCTAACTACCAATTTCTAGCAAATAGAGGGTAAAGGAATATTTTTAAGTGATTCTACTAGGATGCAATCAGCAAAATCCAGACTGAGAGAGATAGAGATAAAGATAGAATAGAGAGATAGATAGAGAGATAGATGATAGATAGATAGATAGATAGATAGATAGATAGATAGATAGATAGATAGATGTAGAGTTAGAGAAAGTTAGAGATAGAGATAGAAGAGAGAGAGTTTATATGCCTCTTAAGCCTCATTTAATTTTTAGGTTCCTCTCTCTTCTCTAATTGCAATATTGCAGTGTAGGAACCTTATTTGGATCTTTATTCCAACAAATTTAAAAGAAAATTTATGAGAAAGTCAAGATAATGTATATACTGCCTATATTATTTGATGATAACTTAATTTTTCAGGCATGATAATGATATTGTGAATATTATTTTTGTAATGAGCTTATATCTTTTAGAAATATATACTGAAATATTTAAGACAAAATTATGCCTTGGACTTGCTTCAAAGTAATTCTGGGTATGGGAGTGAGGTTATATACATGAAACAAGATTGGCCATGAACTGATATTTGTTGACCCTAGGTGATGAGTTCATGGGGGTTCATGTTTTCTACTTCGGTAAATGTTTGAAGTTTTCCATAATAAAAAACATTTTAAAGAATGGGACAAAAAACCAAAGCTTATTAAAATGGACAGTTTTCCCCAATTAATCTATAAACCTGAGAATGCCAAGATGCTTAAAGATATAATCAATTACACTTATAATATAAGTGCTTTCTATGAAAGAGAGGAACAGGTATAATGAGAGATTGATAATGAATGTACTTATTTATAATATAACTGTTAGTGAATACATACTTTTTATTTGTTTATTTTAAGTTGGTCATTTTATTCACATGCAAACTATTCATTATGGAAAAATGAGTCAAATGTATAATTTAATGTAATAAAGGGAGTCAAATAACAAAGAGAGACAAGTAATGACAATATATAGTTCATTAATTTTACTTTTAGGGAGTTGAACAGTGGTTTGATAGCATCATTAAAAAAAAAAGTCTATGTGAAACTCAATCCATTTAGAACTCATCAGGAGTACCGTGTTTGGCCTGGATTGTACATTTTAAAAGACTGGTCAACTACTGTGGTACAGCCAGAGGAGAATGACCATGACTGTGAGGTGATCTAGAAATCCTGTCAAATGAAAACAAGTTGAAAGTACTAGGAATGTTTAACCTGGATCAGAAAAATCTTGGATATACATGCAAACAGCATTTAAATGTATGAAAAGCCCAGCAACCAGTTGGTGAACCGATTTACAATATGTCACTCAGGAAAACCAATAATGAGTCAAAGTTGCAGAAGAGTAGGTTTTCTCTCACTGTGGAGAACTTTCCAACCATGAGAGCTATCCAGCAGTGGACTCTGCTACCCTAGATGATAAAAAGCTGCCCCTGGAAATGGTCAAACAGACAAGGCAACACAAAATTCCAGGTCTCTCCTAGCCCTAAGTTTCTGAGTTTTAAGTTGTTCAGCAAAGAGCTGCTTAAAACCAAGGAGGAAGCTTCCTTAGCTTAAAAAAAGTTTTTCTTAACCAGACAGGTGCTTGTTTATTCAATAAGCACAAATATAGAGGAGATCTTTTCGGGAGGAAATCAATATTTTTAAAGATAAAACCCATCAATGTTACTTGTGTCAAGTGCCTAGAGTAAATTAAGTTTACAACTTCAGCAGACTGTCATCTGAAAGTGTGGCAGTGACTAACAAATTGAATTACCATAGTACTACATCACTCACAAAAGTATTATTGATAGTGACAGAGTGATATTGAATTTAAATTATTCAGTTTTATTGATTGAACAGCACATCTTAACTACGAAACAAGAAGGAAAAAGCTGAGATGTTAGACTTGGATTTTACCTCCCATTGAGAACGATCCCCCAAAAAGAATATGTGTATATGCAGTTGAGCCCTATAAAAAGTATCAACCCACTGAAGTATTTTCTGGGTACCTTTCCAGTCCTGTCTTCTCTGTCCATGTTCATCTCACCCTCACTTAGCTATCCAGAGCCCAGTGTTTCAATGATCCCTGCTTCTTGAGTTCCCTTTTCATCCTATTTCCCAGGTCCCTTCCTGACCTAGTTTCATTGCTTATTTTGAAACCACGTATTGAATACTTCTGTGCTAGACACCATTCTGGGCATCAGAGATTAACAGATGAGTATGGCTTTCTCTCGAGGAGGACATAATCTAATGGACAGAAAGAAATGTAAAGCAAAACAAAACAAACTGAAATAAAGTGTTGTATATTTCTCTACCCTACCATTCAAAACCCCCTGTCCTAATCTCTGTTATCTGCATATCTAAGAAGATTTTTAATCTGTGGGGAATCACAGATCCCATCTGAGAATCTTCTAAAAGCTATGGACTCCCTCCCTGGAAAAAAAAAGACAACACACACACACACACACACACACACACACACACACACACGTATATACACACAACTTTTATGAAATTTGGGGGAGTTCAAAGTTTCCCGGAAGCCTGAACAAGAAGCCCTAGAGGTAAAAGCCCCTGCCCTAAGGTGTTCATGACTGTAAAGTAATTGATGTTTTCCTAATTTGGGGCCATTTACATTGTCTGAGTGAACTTCTGGAATCTAAATGCATTAAGGCGAAAGAATTAAGTGACAGTGAAAATTATTTTTGTCTTGCCGAAATAAGCAGAAGACAGTGGGAAATTTAGGATTCTTGAAAGGCTGGAAAAGGTGAAGAAGGCATTATCCTCCCAATCAAATTATCGCACACAGGTAGCCTAAATTAAGAGTCTTACTGTGCCTAAGTCTTGCTCAATTAACAAAATTATTTCATCCAAGATCTCTGTAGCACTTTCAGGCATCTATCTGTCACCTACGAAGCCTTCTTTCTTTCATTTTTTAATTAAACTAAGACACAAACATTATTCCGTCTCCCTCAGAAAAACAACACAATTTACATCCATGAATGTTACAGTTGCCCTAAATGCTCTATCTTAATTGTTTGAGGGTCTTTTTAATTAAAACATGTATAGTTGTTGGTAGAGCTTGAAAATTAGGCAGCTTCCACTGAGCCTCAGGCAAAAAAATTTCTCTGCGGCAGAGGAACAAGTAGCCCCAGGAAAGCAGTAATCATCTGGCTAGCTAAGCCCACTATCCTTTTTTAGCTTAAATCCTTGCTATTCAAAGTGCAGTTGATGGGCCAGCAGCAATGGCATCACCTAGGATTTTGTAAGCAATGCAGAATCCCAAGCATATCCCAGGCCAGTGAATCAGAATTTGCAGTTTAACAAGATACCCAGGTGATTCCAGTACCTGTTAAAATTTGAGAAGCACTGTCTTAAAGGATAACTTAGTTCACATTATAGCAGCACTGAGTAGACTCCCAGGCCTCAGGGACTATTGTTGGACAAATAAGTGTAAAGTTTAAGGTGCTTCCACTAGGGTGATCTCATCATCTCTCAGAGTGCCTGGAAACTAAGAAACTGCAATTACTATTTGTTTATTGATCCATTTAAAAAATTGTTGATGAGTATCTACTATGGGTGAAGCACTAAGCAAGGCATTGCAACTACATTATTGAGAAAACCCTCATGAAGCTTACAGTCTAGTGCAGTGTTTCTCAAAGAGGTGTCACCTTACCATTTGTATCAAGTTTACAATGGATGGGTGCATGTTTTAAAAAAGTACATTTCTGGGACCCACCCAAGATTAGTTGAATCAGAATCGGAATGGATATATTCCCAGGAAACAGCATTCACAGCATTCAGGTGATTATTAGGCACAATGAAGTTTGAGAATCACTGACTTCAAGGATTATGGAATATTAATAAATGAAGTCATTCATTCAACAAATGTTTATCAAACTCCTACTATGCGCTAGGCATTTTTTTTTTTTTTAGACGGAGTCCCACTCTGTCGCCCAGGCTGGAGTGCAGTGGCACGGTCTCAGCTCACTGCAACCTCTGCCTCCTAGGTTCCAGTGATTCTCCTGCCTCAGCCTCCTGAGTAGCTGGGATTACAGGCACGAGCCACTGTGCCCAGCCATGCTAGGCGTTCTTTCAGGCACAAGGGAAATAGCAGTGAACCAAATTCCATATTTTTATGGAGTACACATTCCAAATGGAGGAGGCAGGTAACAAGCAAACACGTATGTCAACTAGTGATAAGTGCTATGAGAAAAACTAAGGCTGGTAAATGGCTAGTTAGTGATGGGGGTCCTATTTCATATAGGATGGTCCAGAAAAGCCTCACTACAAAGGCAGTAACTGAGGCAAGACTTGAATGAAGTGAGGGAATGAGCCATGCAGCTATCTGTGGAAGGTTTTCCCAGGCAGAAGGAACAACACAGGCATAGTCCCTTTGGTCAGAATGTGTTTGACAGGTTCAAAGATAGAAAAGAGACCAGCAGGAAAATGATTGGGGAAGAGTCAGAGAGGTAATATAGGAGATTGGTAGGAGCTTGGACATGTCATTCTATGGACTTTGGCTTTTACATTGTGAGGAACAGGGAGCCACTAGAGGGGTTTAAGTAAAGAAGCAACATGATATGATATGTTTTTAAATAGTTTATTCTGAATGCCGTGTAGACAACAGACTGTATGGAGTATACTAATTAGGGTAAAGTTAGGGTGTTATCACAAAAGGACCCAACCTTATGGTAGCTTAAGAATAAAGGAGTTTGTTTTCTCTCTTGCTTAACAGCCCTGATGCGAACTGTTCTAATCTATAGCTAAGGTCCCTTGCTCATGGTGATTCATGGGCACATATTATTTCCAAGTTGTTTCCAAGACCATCACCTAGGGCCTTGTCATGGTCTGCAAAGTCAAAGCCATATTGTTAAGATATCCAGGTTCTAGCAGAGAGAATAAGAACAGGGTATAGAGGAAGCAAGCCCAAATGTCACAAGTCACTGACTCAGAAATGGCACACGTCATTTCTGCTCACTTCTATTGATGAAAACTTAGTCGCATGGGCATATCTAACAAAAATCAAGGCTAGGGAATGTAGTCCAGCCAGACAGATGTTCATTCAGGTGTATTTATTTGAAGAAGGGCCAAATGAGTTTTTATAGACAGCTAGCAATGTCTGCCATAGAGGACTAGAGCAAAAGAAGGCAGATGTTGCCGTCATCCAGATAAGAGATGATAGTAGCATAGACCAAGGTGGTGGCAGTGAACATGTGGAGGAATGTTGGCTTTTGTATACAATCTATTTTGAAAGATTCACTGATATACTAGATATGGATGTGATGATGATGATTACTCCAAGAGTTCTGGCCTGAATGACTTGAAGAACGGAGTTGAATGAATGATTGGATAAAAAAAAATATTCCACTTGAGCCGGATATTTCTCTCTTCTCCCCATCTTCCTAAACCCAATACTACATCTTAGTATGAATACAACTCAACTTCTTCCTTGAAAGCCAGATTTCAAATTTCAGTTCTACTACTTTCTACATGTGTGACCTTAAGCAAATCATTTCATTCTGATATGGCTCCAATGAGTAGAGGAACACCAGGGTTCTTGGTCCTCACGCTGGTTTAGATAAAACGACATGGACATATCTGGAGTGGTTTCAAGGAGCAGAGAATTTAACAGGCAAGAAAGAAGGGAAGAGAAAGAAAGAAGAAGCTCCCCTGTACACAGACAGAGGGAGGGGGGCTCCAAAGCCAAGAGAGGAGACCCCAAGTGGGGCAGAAACCAGTCAGGTATATGTAGAGGCTGGAGGAGGCGGTATCTGATTTGCACAGGGCTCAGGGGATTGGTTTGACCAGGTATGTCATTCACATAGCCCACGAAAAAACTGGCCCTCCCACCCCAGCCTATCAATATGCAAATGTAGGGCGCCATGATGTTCTACAGACGTGGGGATATGTGGGGGCAGCCATGTTGCCAGGCACTTGTCAGCAAGTGCAAGAAGGCTGCGGGAATCGCCATGTTTGGGTGCACCCAGTTTCTAATAGCCTACATTTGCATATCAAAGGTTGCCAGCTGGGCTTTAAGAGCCAGGGCTTTACAAGAAAGATGCTTTAAAAAACGAAAACTTCCCAAGGACCCCTTTTCCTCTCTATCTGCCTAAAATAATTTCTTAATAACTCCTACAACAATTCCACCGACTCTTAGTAACCTTATCTATAAAATAGAAACAATAGTAACACCAATCTCATAAAGTTACTGTGAAGATTAAATAAGGTAAGGTACAGAAAGTACATAGCACAGGAGGCGCTCAATGAAAATGGCCCATCAGACTTGTGATAAACATTACATGTGATTATATATGCCTGGGTAAAGCATATAACACACTTCTCAGCACATGGAAAATGCTCAATATGTGGTATTTACTATTTTTAAAAGGGAGGGCTAGAGTTACCAAAGATAAATGTAGTCACTTCCCAAATTATCTCAGAGACAGCACTGGGAAGAGTATGTCATCTCACCACAATGCAGAAACTAAATGAATGTACCTATAGAGTTGCGGGACTGTTAGAAATATTTCTCTGAGACCCTCAGCTTATAAGTATCAGTCATAGTTTCTCCCTATCTCTGATGTACAGGACCCTGACATCCTCCATCTACTAGTGTCAGAGAGGAATATAAATGATCTGCATTCTGTAGGGGTGGCAGGAAAGCTTCCTCTTCACTCACTGAAGGTTTGTTGAAAATGAACTGACAAAAAGCAGATTAATAGGAGAGAAATGCATACAAAATTTATTTAAAGTGCATAGCATGGAGGAATCACGGGAGAATGATTACTCAGTAACCCAAGGAGGTCCACATGCTTATATATCCTTCTTCATAGGGGAAGGGGAGAGGGAGATGTAGAAGGAAATGATTTTCAGGGGAAATGAATAAGCCCAAAGAACAATGGCCTGAGACAATGGAAAGATGAGGGGCAAAACTTCACTATAAACAAAGTTTGTCTCATTATGCAGATGAAGTTCCCCCAGGTAATCTCTCAGAACCACCCTCTGAAGAATAGGGAAAGAGGATCAGGGAGACAGGGAAAGGTCAGAGAGATACCTTGAGGCTGCTTCTTTAGTTTGGCATGTGAAAGTGCCATATTTTGGGTATCATTTTCTGAACACCAACATTCCCCTGACTGAAACTTCCCTAGAAATTTCATACATTTAAAGCTGAGTTGGTGGCTGTAGAGAGAAAAATCGAGTTTGTAGCTAAATGGCAAAGGGTCCCTTAAACCAATCTCCCATTGCTGGGAATAGGTCAATCTAATTAAACAGTTGTGTCTCACTCAATTCAGGAAGTGGTGTTTTCCAGGATCCTATAAAAGTTTTATCTCTATATAGTGTAGGCAAAGAGGTTTTTTAAATAAGACAGATTTTTATGGAAACAGAAGAAAAACAAAAGTTACTGTCTAGAGCAGTCTATAAGCTAGTTTATTTAGAATCTGGAGGGCAGTCAGTGGAGAAGATTACTAGATTTGGGATTCAAGCATCTATAGTTGGAGCAACATCAGGTGGTGGCAATTTGACAGATTTTTCTGGTTTATGGTTTCCCTGTCACAAAGTTTGTCCAAATAGAAGCTGTCGTGGTGATTTTTCTTTAAAGCCAAATTGACCAGCTTTGGCTTGTGGGCCTCAGGGAACAAAAGGCAGTTTTTAATTTCTAGTGATTTCAAATCAGAAGGGTGAGAGAAAAATTGAAAATGTTACTTTGGAGACTTATGGTGAGATTATTAGAACAAACTAAGAATTCAGAATTCAGTCCAGATAATAAAAACTCAAAAATAATGGACAGGAATAGAATCTAATAACAGGTGCACTATGGTTTTCTTCTGAAACATAATTTTCTCTCTCCAGTCCCCCTATTTCTGACAACTATAATCACAGTAAGACCAAGTTGTTTGTAAAAATAAAATTAGTTTCATAAACTTAGCCTGATTATTTGCACAAAGTACAGCAAGAATAGTGATTGATCATATAGGCTTTTTTTTTTAGCTGGCTTTGCTGGAATATTTTTATAAGGAACCTCAGCTTAATCTCTTAGAGCTGCCCTCAAAAGAATAGATGAAAAGTCTACTTGGGTGGGATAATGACCTCTAGTCTCTTCTGTTCTCACTTGGTTAATCTTTCCCAGTTATTTGATAAGATTCCTAGGGAGGGTAACTTAAGACAATTGCATTTCTTTTGGAAAGAAGTTTTCTTATTCAGCTAAGGAAATTCCGGACAGAGTCCTTCCCAATGCTTTGGGAAAGAGGACAGAGAGACAGGGAGGCAGGGAAAGGTCAGAGAGACACCTTGAGACTGCTTCTTTAGTTCAGCATGTCAAAGTGTCATATTCTGGGGCATCATTTTCTGATCCCCAGCAATTCAAACTATAGCACTGCTGCAGTTTCCTTAGCCACTCATAATGTTTCCATGTTCCAGAGAAACAAAGCTTCCATCAGAAACAAAACACAAGCCAGTTTACATGAGTGTCTGCACTTGAGAGTATATAAAGACTTGCACAGGCTAGGCGCGGTGGCTCATGCCTATAGTCCCAGCACTTTGGGAGGCTGAGGCAGGAGGATTGCTTGAACCCAGGATTTCAAGACCAGCCTGAGCAACACAGGGAGACCCTGTCTCTACAAAAAATAAAAATAAATTAGCCAGGTGGGGTGGTTCATGCCTGTGGTCCCAGCTACTTGTGAGGCTGGTGTGGGCGGATTGCTTGAGCTGGGAGGTCAAGGCTGCAGTGAGCTGTGATTGCACCACTGTACTCCAGCCTATGTGACAGAGGGAGAAGCTGTCTCAAAAATAAATAAATAAATAAAAATTTAAAAAAAGACTACTTGCATAAACCAAACAGAGCAGGAGGACCTGTGAGAGCTACCAGTGTCCTTTTCCTTTTCGATCCTTGGTGTCACTCATTGAATTCAAGCAACAAAGTATATACCTGATAAAGAAATGGGATTTCTATTATGACCCATCTGTTATAATCTGCATATCTATATATCTTCCTGCACAGTTTACAAAGCACTTTCACATACACTGATACTTTCAACAGTTCTAAGAGGTATTATTAACTTCATTTTACAGAAGAAGAAACTAAGAGTTAAGAAATAAAGTGGTTTACCCTTAGTCATACAATTAGCAAACAATCTTAATTCATCTGTAACAGAGTAGGGAGCTCTTAACAGCTTGGATTTAAGATATTTACAGTGAAATTCTGCATTTGCATCATCATATTTGTTTTTTTCCCACGATTTACAAGGTTTCCTGGTGTAAGTGCCCAACCCAACCTGGGTTCTGTGAATCCTGAGCCCACTCCCCAAATTGATAAGACTTGTAGCATTTGAGTTTTTCAGTTTGTTCATGTTTTCCCAACCAAGACTGGAAGCTGAGCCATACATGAACAAAATAATCTAGAAGGAATGTTTGTTCCATGCCTACTGATCAGATTGCTTCCCCACAGGAGTACTTACCTCCTACTTGACTTGGGCTAGAATTCATACCTTCTATTTGAGAAACACTGTGTAAATTACTTTGCTTTCTCTGAGCCTCAGTTTTCTCACCTGTAAAATTGAGATAATGGTGGTATCCACTCCACAGAGCTATTGTAGGGAATGAAATAATGTCTGTAGAACACCAAACACATATTAATCATTCAATAGGGAGTGATGGTGCAATAGGGATAGTAGTGATGGGAATGGTAGTGTTCATTATAATTACAGTTTCCAGACCATTCTCTTGCCACTTTCCACCAAAGCATGTATCACATTTCTCCTTAAGGTCTTATCTGCTTGCTTAATCTCTTGAACTATCTCCTAACCTGCTGATGGTAGTTTAATGCATTACTCACCCCACCACTAGATAATAGATATACATTTTGACAAGATAGTTAAAACTACATATTTCAAAGAATAATAAAAACAAAAGAGCTATACCTCCAAAACAAGGAGATTTGGGGGCTACTCCCACATTCTGTAGGCAGACCTTTATTTTTCTGGTATAGAGCCAGGCCTGACTGGTTATATTTGGCTCCAAATGTAAAAGAAAAAGAGAGAGGATGGGTTTTGCCAGGTATTTCAGAAATTGACTGTCAGGCCAAGCTACTTGAATATATTATTAAAAAAAAAAAAACAGCAAAAAAGTTTTTGTCACTTCAACCTCCCTAGTTCCCTGACTCCCTGTACCCTAGCTCTCCATCCCTTAACACAAACACACACATAAAACAAATATCTCCAGGCACCAGGTAAGCTGTATCGAAGATCATAACATTCTGTCACAGTGGGGCCAAGGGTAAACATTGTGTTGGGTTGTAGTCAAATGCATCTGGTAAGAAATAATGCATGAAAGCAGAGCCCAGGTGTTGTTGGAAATGTGCAAAAATACCTCTGTGCTTCTCAGAATTGGTAAACATTAAAAGGCTGAACACAGAGCAAAACCAGTCAGAACTGTCTCTTCCTGAGAATATTGGATTTGCTATGGCTATTTGTGAACACCCTCATGGCCCATAAGAAGTGATAAAATCTTTTAGATATGAGTTGATCTTTTCTAGAGGAGCAGAAGATCCTGACTAGGGTACCTAGCTACTGTAGATTTTTAAATTTCAATCAAATAGCAGTAAATCTTTTTGTATAACACGAAGGGCTTATTATATATTCATCCAAATGAAATTCACAACACAGAATGCCACCCTCTTCCTCAATTTACCATCTCTTCCAGGAGTGTTTGTCATCCTTGTTAATTTCCCAGAAAACCGAAATCTGAATCCTCTTGGCTGTAAGATACTGCAAGCCTTCCCAACAAGAAATGATTTTCCCTTAAAAAGAATTGGGATTTTCCATGGATCCTGGCTAAGGTCTGCTTCACAAGTCAAAGATACTAAGTCAGACAATAAGACAATTCAGAAATTTTTAAGTATAAACTAAGGCCAGCCTCACCAGAAGGTCATTGTTTACATGTATAATTTCTCATCAGCTTGCCAGATAGTGTCATAATGAGACAGCCAGGTGGGAAGGGCTCCCTGGCAAAACTCCAACTGGCCCGCACACTGGGAGGAATGTGCACTGGGGTGGAGCCGCAGAAGTTCACCCCGTTTGCAGTGGGGAGGAGCCTGGCCCCTCCTCTTCCTGGGTGGAACCTGGGATTCAAACTGGGAGATGGGAAGCACAACAGCAGGGCCTCCAGCTTTGCGGAGTGTCCCTGTTTTCCTTTTTTTCCCTTTTCACCCAATAACACTGTGACTTACTCACCCATCAAATCACCTGCGAGCCTAAATTTTCAGGGCCATGTGACAAAGACCCTCCCTTTAGCTGAACCAAGGAAAAGTCCTGCAACAAAAATTAATTCCTTTGGAATAAGACACAAAAGTTACTGGTTAAAAGGTATTTCCCCCAAAAGAAGATTATGCATATACTGGTTTATCAGGAAGGAGAGCTGGGTGTGTACTTTGATAGAGCCAGAGCATTTGGGTGTTACCATACTGATGGAGAGTAGGTGTGAAGAAGGCAGTGGCTTCTGGAGTTGAAGGTGGAGTGGGGGTTGGAGCAGGCCCTGGAAGAACTTGTGAGAGGGCACAAAATCACATAATCACTAAATAGTTTTGCCAAGAGCCAGTCCTCTGGGCCTTTCCCATTTCTAAGTGTCACACAATTCCTTCTTATTTTATACTCGACCCTGAAGGACTCTGAACGATAACTAGGCATTATTACCTTGATAGGGTTTTAATCAGCCTTTTCTCGTAATTGTGAAAAGCAGAGAAAGAGAGACACAGGAGGAGATGGGAACGTAAGAAAGGTATGGGGACAGGAGAGAACACTTTTTCCTCACTCCCGATGTTGCTTTCCATGATTCTATCTCCTCACTTATTTCTTCCAAGGGAGGTGAGATTTATCTGAGTGGTGAGTCTGGTCAAAAAACCTGTCCCTGTCCCATTGGTCACAGCTCCTTATCTCCTCTTATTCTTGAGACTAAGGCTGTTGTCAGAGTGTGTGTCTTGCTCTGCTCTTCCATGCAGAGAGTTTTTACAGAGACATATATAAATATCCGTGGGGATGGGAAGGGCAATGTGATGGTCTAGTGCTACCTCTGAGTGGGTGAACAAATCTGAGATACAGTGTTATAATTGCCTGATGGGTTCTTCCTGCCCACTGCACAGACAAAACCAATTCACCAAGACTATGACATTGCAGTAAAGAAAGAATTTAATTGACGTGAGGCCAGCAATGCCACATGAAAGACAGTTATTACACAAATCAACCTTGCTAATGGCTTGGATATTAGGGTTTTTCAAGGAGAGTTTGATGGGCAGGGGACTGGGAAATGGGTGCTGCTGATTGATTGGGTATGCCATCTTAGGGGTGTAGAGAATGGTCCTCATGTGCTGAGTCTGCCTCTGGGAGGGGGCCATAGGACTGCCTCTGGGTCACTCCGAAATGCAAAAGTCTGAAAAGGCATCTCAAAAGGCCAATCTTAGGTTCTATAACGGTGATGTTATTTACAGGAGTAAATGGGGGAAGTTACAAATCTTGTAACCTCTGGAACAATGGCTGATTATTGGTTAACTATGCCTACACTTAGAAGAATTTAGGCCTCTCTCATAATCCTAACCTTGTGGCATTTCATTAGTTTTACAAAGGTGATTTAGTTTTTGGAAGGGCTTATTATCATCCTTGCTCTAAGGTTAAACTACAAACTAAATTCCTCCCATGGTTAGCTTGGCCAACGCTCAGGAATGAGTAAATATAGCCAGCCTGTGAGGCTAGAAGCAAGATAGAGTCAGCCATGCTACATTTCTCTGACTGTCAAAATATTTACAAAGGTGGTTTCAGTATTAGGAAGCTCACTTATCCACAGATATAAACTACATTCTTATCAGTTTAGTTGGGAATAAAGGGGCTATTTTCATCTCCCCTTTATCTTGCTCATTTTTTTTCAATATCTGTTGGTTTAGAATTCAAGGTGTTATTTATTGGACTTCCTCTAATCCAAACACCTGATGGATTGGTCCAAGAATACAGGGAAATAGACAAGAACTAGAATTAGCAGACTCAAATAACAACAGAAATATCTCTCGGTGGGGCTAGGGGCTATAGGTCTTGGACTTCAATATATAAACAGGATATTTTGAACTTGGCAGTCTATAGAAGCTTACATTGGGCCAAGAGTCTGTTTTATATAATTATGCAATTGGCTATTATTAGGCCAAAATTAGGCCTAACAAGGCCAAAATTAACTTCTTGGTGAGAAATTTCTCCAAATTGAATTGAAGTTCACAGATCATGGACTCCAGCCATTTGGGTAGACTGGCATCCCTGGTACAGCTAAAATCAAGATTCTTTCTGTCTGTCATTTTTCCTTCAGATAATATTGAGTCTTTAGCAATTCTGAGTACTGAATATGGATAATGAAATTTTACCTGGGAAAAAGTCCCCTAGGGACTATGGATTGGTCTGCATATTAGCTGTCTGTTGCTACATAACAAACTATCCCAAAATACAGTGGCATAAAATGGAAAACATTTATTATCTCCCAGTTTCTATGGGTCAGGAATCTAGGTGAACCTTAGTTGGATCCTCTGTCTCAGAATCCTTCACAGGCTGCAGTCAAGATGTTGGCCATGACTATGGTTATCTCAAGGCTCAATTAGGAGAGGACCTGCTTCCAAGTTCACTCACATGGCTGTTGGGAGAATTTAGTTCCTCAAAGACTGTTAGACTGAGTCTCATCCCTTGCTGGCAAGTTCCTTGTCATATGGGCCTCTCCATCGGGCAGCTCACAACACAGCAGATGGCTTCATCAGCACAAACAACTGAGAACAGCCAGAGAAGAAGAGAATGCTACAAACATGGAAGTCACAGTCTTTGGTAAACTAATTCTAGAAGTGACACGCCACCATTTCATCATATTCTATTTGTTAAAAGCAACATAGTAGGTCCAGCCCAAACCCAGGGGAAGGGATTTCACAAGGAGTGAATTCTAGGAGGCAGAGATCAATGTGGGCCATGAAGGGACTACCACCACCTATTTGTTTGTTTTCTAATTGGGAATATGTGGGGCCAGTGATGCAATTATCTTGTAGGTTCTATTCATTCCTTGAACTGTAGGAAACATCAGAGACTTGGCATTGAACCAATACACACTCAGAGGCTCTGAAAGAACTACATCCATTCCAGTAAGAGACAGTACAGACTAAAACTGCTGAAGAACCCCAACTCTGCACAGGCCTTGAGAACTTTTCTCATTAAGGTTGAGCATAGTAAGAAGCTAGGGAGGATACATTTTGGTCCTTAATTTTTGGAACTTTTACTCCCAAGAGAAAGAAAACTTTATTTTGAACTTTAAAATCTTTGGAGGTAAAAAATTTGGACTTTCATTTCTCTAGACTTTAACTAAAAAGCATGAGGGAGTTTGAATTTAAATGTCCTCCTGCAAATGTGATAAAGAAGATTATATTCAAATGAGTAGCATCTTATTGATGCGCATTATTTTCATAGTGTCTTAATGTTATCCTTTGGTCTCACTGCACATCCTCTGATAGCATACTTATGACAATTCAGCTGGTCATTATTTGAGAAAGGAAATAGAGTAGGTGATAAATTTGCATCCTTACACAAGGCACAGTCTTGATATTAATTTAATTAATATAGTCTTCAGGCACATTTCAGAGCCTTCTGCAAATATCACCATCTACATTGCCCATCAGCAATCCCAGTGGTTTCTACTGGGAGGTTAGCCTCACGAAGGTGGGAGCCAGACTGTCCTCATAAACTGCTAATCTTCCCCCTTCATGGAGATGGCTCAGTGGTTAAACTCAGTGGGTTAAGAGAAAAATAAACTGGGAAATTCTAGAGTAGATTATTCTTCCCAACTCTACAAGTTTCTTTCCATGTGGGGGCTGTGATATTCTTATGAAGAGGAGGGGGATTGGGATGATTTACCTGGTTGATGAGCTTAGAACAAGGAACTGGGTCATGCATAGCTCTGACCATACTGCTTCTTCATGGGACATGGCTGACTACAGAGGAGTTGTGTTCTGTTCTGATTTCTGCCAAACAGTGAGAGGGGCCTGGCCCTGTAAGAGGGTTCTGTGGTGGTACAGCATAGTTTGTGACAGAGGAGGTAAGTCTCTCTAACACAGGGCCACTATACTGGGAAGCCCGTTTGCTCATACATATAAACTGTGTCCCCACTCTAACCTTTATCCAATATTAAAGGTGATATTTTACTTTATTGAGACAGGGTCTTGCTCTGTTGCCCAGTCTGGAGTGCAATGGCATAATCATGGCTCACTACAGCCTCAACCTCCCAGGTTCAAACAATCCTCCCGCCTCAACCTCTCAAGTATCTGGAACTTACAGGTACACACCACAATGCCCAGCTATTTTTTGATTTTTAAAAAATTTTGTAGAGACAGAGTCTCGCTATATTGCTCAGGCTGGTCTCGAACTCCTGGGCTCAAGTGATCTTCTCACCTTGGCCTCCCAAAGTGCTGGGATTACAGGATGAGCCACCACGCCTGGCCTAAAGGTGATAAGACTCCACCTTCAGATTCCTTTGAATTTCTCAATTGTTCAGAACTCAAGCAAGTAAAAGTGCTGTGCTGTTGGTTGCCTTCCCACTTGTCACAAACAGAAGTGGTCTGGATATGAAAAAAATTTTGGTTCTCAAGATGACAGGTGGGTACAGAATTCCAGTGAGGAAGAAGTGGAGGGACCTGCACAGACCAAAGAAAACATGAAAATCTTGATGGCTTGTTACCCGAAACAAGGAGTAAGACTCCCAAAAGGGAGATGAATCTTAACCAATGGGCTGAGGGTCAGATTTTAGACCCCCAAATAATAAGACTCTTCTCAGAATTTTACTTTCAAACTAAAAAAAAAAAAAATGCTTTAAACCCTACAAACACCCACTTTAAAAAATTCTCCTGATTCAACAAGGTCTGAAGGCTGAAGCAGGATTGAGTGACTGTGATAAATAGCAATATGATCAGTGGCTTATTTGTTCTTACAAATTCCTACTGCCTGTGGGGATCTACCTGATAGTGGGGGATATGAATTTGTAAATAATGTATTTCTCTGGGTTTGAAAGAATTTCTGTCATTTTCTTCATTCTTCTTGACATTTCCCCAATAATTTATGAGCTTCCCTTGATAGGTGGAAGGATCAATAGCTGAGTGTGTCTTTGAGAACTAAGTGACAAAACAACACTAACATACTCCAGTGAAAAGCACCACATTTCTCTAGCCGTGGTCAATATTTGAAGGTGGCAAAACACAGAGGTGAGTCCTTCTTTGTGCATATCTATGTCCCTTCAAATATTCTGAAGCATGGATCCCCATCTAAATGCCAAGGGTATGGTAGTTTTTCCAAAAAGCTAAGAAACAGTGCTAGACGTATAAAGGAGTCCTGTTAGAGGCTGCCATGGAAGTAAAGAATGAACAGGTAGGCTCCATCTCCTCCCCACTTGTACTTGAAGGATTTCAATTTTAATCTGTTTTATACATCAGAATTTTCTGAAATACATCATTTGAATAACAGGTCCAAGGATTTAAAAAGCTTGCAAATCAAACAACAAAAAGACAAGCAGCCCAGGCAAAAAAATGGGCAAAGGAGTTGAATAGAAATTTCTCCAAAAAAGATATAGAAATGGTCAATAAGCATATAAAAAGATGTTCAACTTATTAATCATTAGGGAAATGCAAATCAAAACCAGAATGAGATACTGCTACACACCCATTAGCATGGCTATTATTTAAAACAACACACACAAAAACCTAAACCTTATACATTACTGGAGAGAATGTAAAACAGTACAGCTGCTATGTAAAATGGTATGCTAGCTCCTTGAAAAATTGAAAAATAGAATTATCATGTGATCTAACAATTCCACTTCCAGGTACATACATGAAAGAATTGAAAGTAGGGACTTGAACAGATATTTGTACACCCATGCCCATAGCAACATTGTTCACAGTAGCCAATGATGAATGGATAAACAAAATGTGGTATATACACACAATGAAATGTTATTCAGCCCTAAAATGGAAGGAAATTCTGACACATGCTGCTACATGGATGAACCTTCAGGATATTAAGCTAAGTGGAATAAGCCAGTCACAAAAAGATAAACACTGTATGATTCTACTTATATGAGGTACTTAGAGTAGCCAAATTCATACATACAGAAAGAAGAATGGGGGATTGGAGGGTCTATGGGGAGGGAGTAATGGGGCATTATTGTTTAATGTGTACAGAGTTTTAGTTGGGAAGACGAAAAATTTCTGGGGATGGATGGATTGTAGTGATGGTTGCACAACAGTGTGAATGTACTTAATGCCACCGAACAGTACAGTTAAAAATAGTTCAAATGGTAAATTTTATCACAATTTTTAAAACTTTGAAAACATGTTCTGTGAGATCTTACAGCTTTGTTGATAATGAGAAGAAATCTTTTGCAATTTATGAGGCAGGACACCCTTCATGAAATGGTTCCAATATGCCTTTTAGGATCAAAAATTTATGATTTTAAAATTTTTTAAAATTAATTAATCAATTTTGAGATGGAGTTTCGCTCTTGTTGCCCAGGCTGGAGTGCAATGGTGTGATCTCGGCTCACCGCAACCTCTGCCTCCCAGGTTCAAGCAATTCTCCTGCCTCAGCCTCCCAAGTAGCTGGGATTACAGGCAAGTGCCACCACCCCTGGCTAATTTTGTATTTTTAGTAGAGACAGGGTTTCTCCACGTTGATCAGGCTGGTCTCGAACTCCCGACCTCAAGTGATCCTCCCGCCTTGACCTCCCAAAGTGCTGGGATTACAGGTGTGAGCCACTGTGCCCAGCCAATTTTTTTATTTTCTAAGCGTAAACACTTTGCTTGGCATGAACCACACAGAAACACACTGGGACCTCAGCACACATTCAAGGATCAAATTCATCCTAGGGGAGAGCTCAGAAAATAGGACACAAAATATGTTTGAGTATGGAGAAAGGCCTACAGCTTTGAGGGCTGGATGGTACCTAGCTTCACCCATTGGGGTCAAAATTGTTGACCTGTGTTGCCAGTAGCTTCCATGATGGTTTACTACAAGTACACATTGATATGTGGGGCCAGGCAGAGGCAAGAGAGAAGAGTAAAAGGCAAGTGAAAGATCTAGTTTCCCATATGTGTGTCAGGTTTCCATAAATGAGATGGTTTATGAAAGAGTCCCTAGACCTCAGGACCCATCACTTAGCTTGAAGTCCTCTCAGTCCAGAGCTGCACCAGTCTTTCAAATCAGCCAGTCCCATCTTCCCTGGGCAAGGCCTGTGAACAGAAAATTAATTACATTCATGTCCCCAACAGATACATTGAAGGACTTCCACTCCACATTGTGAGAAAATGACATATTTTGATAACCCAATAAGTATAGCATGAGCCAATAAGTCACAGCAGAAGGAGCAATTTAGGAGATTGTTTTTAAACATGTGACTGAATTATTGAGAAATGGATAATAAATTTATTTGCTAATGTAGACAGAAAGGGAAAAATCCACATTGCTTTTTCAGCCCATTACTGAACTAACTTCTGAGTTTCAAGACATCTTTTTCTTTTCTAAAAGGTGACCAGGAACATAGATTTCTGGGCCAGTCTAACAGGAGCCCAAGGCATCCTTGGCCTAGGCCCCAGATGGCCTCTCCTAAACACTTCACAGCCCTTATATACAGAAGCCCCACTGCAGCAATGATTAGCCAACAAGCAGAATGATAAGGCAAAGTGAGGACACTTCCTCAAGACTTTTGGTTTTGGGGGCCTGCAAATGTGAGATACAGGCTTCAGAAGCAGCCTGAGGGCTCTGGGGCTTAAAGAAAAAGTTGGACAGTTAGCTCACCACTGACAAGCCCTACTCCCCTCTCCATCCTCATTTAACACTGGGCCTAGCTGGCTACTGCCTGCCTAAGGCGACAGGCAGTTAAGTTGTTTCTGAATGGAACTTATTGTTTCCAGGAATCTGGTAGTAAATCCTTCTTTGAAGGAAAAAATACCCTATAATTCTGCACATCCGCACTGTGTCAGTTTTCTATTTTCTCTCTGTGTATTTTTAACTATATAAGTACTATATGGATATACTCCTGTAATAACACAATTGGTACATATAATGTAAAAAGACTTTCTTGACCACTGCCTTCTCATTCTATTCCCCTCCCCGGAGATGACCACTAAGATCAGTTTGCTCTATATCCCCCAATGCCTTTTCCTATTCTTGTTTCTTATTCTTGCTTCCATTCTTGTGTATGTATATATCTAAATTTATGAAGTTGTTGGGTGGGATTTTTCTTTTATAGAAATAGTGTCAAGCTACATATAGCATATTTTCCACTTGCATTTTCTTCTTAACAATGTGTCTTAGAGATTTTTCATGTCAGTAGATACAGATCTATTTTATTCTTTTTAAACAGATATGTAATATTCCCTAATAGGGCTGAACCCTTCTTATTCAGTTACCTTTGGTTGGGGAAGAGGTGGTGGATTAGGTCAATTTGAGGCAGCAAAGAGCATTCTTGTCATACCTTGTTGTGCATACAGGTTGAGTATGCCTTAGCTGAAATGCTTGGGACTAGAAGTGTTTTGGATTTTGGATTTTTTGTCAGTTTTTTGGAATATTTGCATTATTATCAGTTCAGCATCCCTAACCTGCAATCTGAAACGCTCCAATAAGCATTTCCTTTGAGCACCACGTTGGCATTCAAAAAGTTTCTGATTGTGGAGCATTTTGATTTCAACTTTTTGGACTAGGGATGCTCAACTTGTATTTTCAAACATTTCCCTAGGCTATATATGTAGAAGTAGAATTGATATAATGAAGAGAAAGCACACATGTTAGATTTTAACAGATATAGCCAAAGTACATTCCAAAAAGACTGTGCCAATTTATACTTCCCAACAGCAAACTAGAGTTTCCATTTCTCTTCACTCTTATTAACACTGGATATTCACCATCTTTTTCCATTTTGCCAATCTGATGGGTAAAATAATCTCACCTTTTCAATTTGCTGGGTTTTGTTTGTTTGTTTGTTTTTGTTTGTTTCTTTGTTTTTTTGAGACAGAGTCTTGCACTATCACCCAGTCTGGAGTGCAGTGGCGCGATCTTGGCTGACTGCAACCTCCGTCTCCCAGGTTCAAGCGATTCTCATGCCTCAGCCACCCGAGTAGCTGAGATTACAGGTGTGCGCCACCATGCCTGGCTAATTTTTTTGCACTTTTAGTGGAGATGGGGTTTCACCATGTTGGCCAGGCTGGTCTCACACTCCTGACCTTAAGTGATCCACCCGCTTTGGCCTCCCAAATTGCTGGAATTACAGGCATGAGACACCATGCCCAGCCTCAATTTGCAATTCCATGATTACTACTGAAGTATATTTTCAAAAGCCTAGTGAGCTTTGAAGTGTCTAGTCTTAACTTGTCCACTTGCCCGTATACACAATAACATCTTTTCCTTTGTCAGGTTAACCACTCAGGGGTTCAGTTTTGGTTTATTATCCTAAAACATATTTTATCCAATCCACCGTTGATGGGCACTGGGATTGATTCCATGTCTTTGCTATTGTGAACAGTGCTGTGATGAACATGAGAGTTCATGTATCTTTTTGGTAGAACAATTTGTTTTCTTTTGGATACATACCTAATAATGGGATTGCTGAGTTGAATGATAGCTCTGTTTAAGTACTTTGAGAAACTGCAAAACTACTTTCCACATCAGCTGGACAAATTTACACGCTTACCAACAGTGTGTAAGCATTCCCTTTTCTCCACAGCTTCACCAACATCTGTTGTTTTTTGACTTTTTAATAATCAGTATTCTGACTGGTGTGAGATGGTATCTCATTGTGGTTTTGATTTACATTGCTATGATGATGAGTGATGATAAGCATTTTTACATGTAGTTATTGGCTGCTTGTATGTCTTGTTTTGAGAAGCATCTGTTCACATCCTTTCCCCATTTTTCAATGGGGTCATTTGGTTTTTGCTTGTTGATTTGTCTAAGTTCCATATAGATCCTGGATATTAGACCTTTGTTGGATGCATAGTTTGTGAGTATATTCTCCAATTATGTAGGTTGTCTGTTTACCCCATTGATAGCTTCTTTTGCTGTACATAAGCTCTTTACTTAAACTTGGTCCCACTTGTCAACTTTTGTTTTTGTGGCCATTGCTTTTGAGGACTTAGTCATAAATTCTTTCCCATGGTCCATGTCCAGAATGGTGTTTCTGAGATTTTCTCCTAGAATTTTTAATAGTTTCAAATCTTACATTTAAATCTTTAGCCCATCTCCAGTTAATTTTTGTAGATGGTGAAAAGTGGAGGTCCAATTTCATTCTTCTGCATATGGATAGCCAGCTATATATACCAACACCATTTATTGAACAGAGAGTTCTTTCCCCATTGCTCAATAATATGCTTTTAAACAGACTTTGGGTTTCCTATGGGTGGTTAACATGCTTTACACTACTTTCTAATTTTTCCCTACTAATTTCCCATTTCGGGGACAGTTGCCTTGACTAGAACTGAGGGACTTTGGGATACACTGTTCTGATTTTCCCTCTTTCACCAGAATTTTGGACTTCATTTTTCTATGGCTGCCACACCAATGTGACTTATCCACAACCACTCTCTGTATCCTTTCCTGCTTATGTCTCAAAGCCAAAGTCAGTTTATTTCCTTTTCCTGTGGTTTCTAAGACTACCTATTTAAAGAAGCAATCATTCATAGCCTCCAGAAAATGCACCACTTCTCAGGGATATTATTCAAAATATTTAAGAACCATATGGCCAAGACACAGACCAGTATGACTGGATGTCTGAATAGGGCAAACACTGGTCTTAGCACCATGCTAACATCAACTGGCTAAACACCACTCTTTCCTGCAATTGCTTCTCCATGACTTTGTCTGCCAAACACTGTCTCTGCTATCAAATCACCTTTGTCCCCAAAACTATTCATTCATTCAACACACATTTATCAAGAGGCTCCAAAATTCCTTATATTAAGACATTGTGTTAGAGCAGGCCTTCTTGACCTCAGAACCACTGAAATTTGGAGCAGGATAATTCCTGCCCCCTCGTTGGAGGGAGGGACATTCCTTTGCATTGCAGGATTTTTAGCAGCAACCCTGGCCTCTATCAGCATCATTATAATTAGTCATGATGAGCATTTTTTTAAGTTTTAATTTTTTATTGTTTTTTAATCCAATTTTTTTTAATTTTTTTTATTTCCATAGGTTTTGGGGGAACAGGTGGTGTTTGGTTACATGAGTAAGTTCGTTAGCAGTGATTTGTGAGATTTTGGTGCACCCATCACCCGAGTGGTATACACTGCACCCTGTTTGTAGTCTTTTATCCCTCACCCACCTCCCACCCTTTCCCCCTGAGTCCCCAAAGTCCATTATGTCATTCTTATGCCTTTGCATCCTCATATCTTAGTTCCCCCTTATGAGTGAGAACATAGAGTGTTCTTTGGTCTTCCATTCCTGAGTTACTTCACTTAGAATAATAGTCTCCAATCTCATCCAGATCACTGCAGATGCCATAAATTCATTCCTTTTTATGGCTGAGTACTATTCCATCATATATATGTTTCTTTATCCACTCGTTGACTGATGGGCATTTGGGTTGGTTCCATGATTTTGCAATTGCGAATTGTGCTGCTATATGCATGCATGTGCAAGTATCTTTTTCATAAAATGACTTCTTTTCCTCTGGGTAGATACCCAGTAGTGGGATTGTTGAATCAAATGGTAGTTCTACTCTTAGTTCTTTAAGGAATCTCCACGCTGTTTTCCACAGTGGCTGTACTAGTTTACATTCTCACCAGCAGCGTAGAAGTGTTCTCTGTTCACTGCATCTACGCCAAAATCTACTACTTTTTTATTTTTTTGATTATGGCCATTCTTACAGGAGTAAGTTGGTATTGCATTGTGGTTTTGATTTGCATTTCCCTGATCATTAGTGATGTTGAAGAATTTTTTTTCATATGTTTGTTGACCATTGTATATCTTCTTTTGAAAATTGTCTATTCATGTCCTTAGCCCACTTTTTGATGGGATTTTTTTTTCTTGCTGATTTGTTTGAATTCATTGTAGATCCTAGATATTAGTCCTTTGTCAGATGTATAGATTATGAAAATTTTCTCCCACTCTGTGGGTTGTCTGTTTACTCTACTGACTGTTCCTTTTGCTGTGCAAAAGCTCTTAGATTATTTAAGTCCCAGCTACTTATCTTTGTTTTTAATGCATTTGCTTTTAGGTTCTTGGTCATGAAATCCTTGCCTAAGCCAATGTCTAAAAGGGTCTTTCCAATGTTATCTTCTAGAATTTTTATAGTTATAGTTTCAGGTCTTAGATTTAAGTCCTTAATCCATCTTGAGTTGATTTCTGCATAAGGTGAGAGATGAGGATCCAGGTTCATTCTCCTAGAGGTGGCTAGCCAATTATCCCAGCACCACTTGTTAAAAAGAGTGTCATTTCCCCACTTTATGTTTTTGTTTGCTCTGTTGGCTGTAAGTATTTGGGTTTATTTCTAGATTCTCCATTCTGGTCCATTGGTCTATATGCCTATTTTTATATAGTATCATGTCATGCTGTTTTGGTGGCTATGTCCACATAGTATGGTTTGAAATCAGGTAACATGATGCCTCCATATTTGTTCTTTTTGCTTAGTCTTGCTTTGGCTATGTAGGCTCTTTTTTTGTTCCATATGAATTTTAGAATTGTTTTTTCTAATTCTGTGAAGAATGATGGTGGTATTTTGATGGGAATTACATTGAATTTGTAGATTGCTTTTGGCAGTATGGTCATTTTCACAGTATTGTTTCTACCCATCCGTGAGCATGGGATGTGTTTCCATTTATTTGTGTCATCTATGATTTCTTTCAACAGTGTTTTGTAGTTGTCCTTGTAGAGGTCTTTCACCTCTTTGGTTAGGTATATGCCTAAGGTTTGTTTTTTGTTTTGTTTTGTTTTGTTTTTATTGCAGCTATTGTCAAGGGGGTTGAGTTCTTGATTTGATTCTCAGCTTAGTCGCTGTTGGTGTACAGGAGAGCTACTGATTTGTGTACATTAATTTTGTGTCCAGAAACATTGCTGAATTCTTTTATCAGTTATAGGAGCTTTCTGGAGGAATCTTTAGGGTTTTCTAGGTATACAATCATATCATCAGCAAACAGCAACAGTTTGACTTCCTCTTTACCGATTTGGATGCCCTTTATTTCTTTCTCTTCTCTGATTGCTCTGACTAGGACTTTCAGTACTATGTTGAAGAGGAGTGGTGAGAGTGGGCATCCTTGTCTTGTTCCAGTTCTCAGAGGGAATGCCTTCAACTTTTCCCCATTCAGCGAGTTAGTCATATATGGCTTTTATTACACTGAGATATGCCCCTTGTATGCCAATTTTGCTGAGAGTTTTAATCATAAAGGGATGCTGGATTTTGTTGAATACTTTTTCTGCATCTATTGAAATGATCATGTGATTTTTGTTTTTAATTCTGTTTATGTGGTTTATCTCATTTATTGACTTGTGTATGTTAAACCATCCCTGCATCCCTGGTGTGAAACCCAATTGATCATGGTGGATTACCTTTTTAATATGTTGATGGATTTGGTTAGCTAATATTTGTTAAGGATTTTAACATCTATGTTTGTCAAGGGTATTGGTCTGTAGTTTTCTTTTTTATTGTGTGCTTTCCTGGTTTGGATATTAGGGTGATACTGGCTTCATAGAATGATTTAGAGAGGGTTCCCTTTTCCATTACCTTATGGAATAGTGTCAATACGATTTGTACCCGTTGTTTGGATGTCTGCTAGAATTCTGTGGTGAATCTGCCTGGGTCCTGAACTTTTTTTTGTTGGTAGGTTTTTAATTACCATTTCAATCTTGCTGCTTGTTATTGGTCTGTTCAGGGTATCTAATTCTTCCTGATTTAAGCTAGGAGGGTTGTATCTTTCCAGGAATTTATCCAGCTCTTCTAGGTTTTCTAGTTTATGCACATAGGTGTTTCATAGTAGTCTTGAATGATCTTTTGCATTTCTGTGGTGTCAGTTGTAATATCTCCTGTTTCATTTCTTATTGAGCTTATTTGGATTTTCTCTCTTCTTTTCTTGGTTAATCTTGCCAGTGGTCTATCAATTTTATTTATCTTTTCAAAGAACCAGCTTTTTGTTTCATCTATCTTTTGTATTTTTTTTTGTTTCAATTCCATTTAGTTCTGCTCTGATCTTGGTTATTTCCTTTCTTCTGCTGGGTTTGGGTGTGGTGTGTTCTTGTTTCTCTAGTTCCTTGAGGTGTGACCTTAGATTGTATGTTTGTGCTCTTTCAGACTTTATGATGTAGGTGTTTAGCGCTATGAACTTTTTTCTTAGTACCACCTTTGCTGCATTCCAGAGGTTTTGGTAGGTTGTGTCACAATTGTCATATAGTTCAAAGAATTTTTTAATTTCTACCATGATTTCATTTTTGACCGTATGATCATTCAGGAGCAGGTTATTTAATTTCCATGTATTTGCATGGTTTTAAAGGTTTCTTTTGGAGTTGATTTCCAGTTTTATTCCACTGTGGTCTGAGAGAGGGCTTGATATAATTTGTTTTTAATTTGTTGAGGCTCGTTTTTTGGCCTATCATATATCTATCTTGGAGAAAGTTCCATGCGCTATTGAATAGAACATATATATTCTGTGGTGGTTTGATGGAATGTTCTGAATATATCTGTTCAGTCCATTTGTTCCAGGGTATAGTTTAAATCCATTGTTTCTTTGTTGACTTTTTGACTTGATGACCTGTCTAGTACTATCAGTGGAGTATTGAAGTCCCCCACTGTTATTGTGTTGCTGTCCATCTCATTTCTTAGGTCTATTAGTAATTGTTTTATACATTTGAGAGCTCCAGTGTTAAATGCATATATGTTTAGAATTGTGATATTTTCTTGTTAGACAAGACCTTTTATCATTATATGATGTCCCTCTTTGTTTTTTTTAACTGCTGTTGCTTTAAATTTTGTTTTGTGTGATATAAGAATAGCTACTCCTGCTCGCTTTTGATGTCCATTTGCATGAAATGTCTTTTCCCACCCCTTCACCTTAAGTTTATGTGAGTCCTTACGTGTTAGGTGAGTCTCTTGAAGGCAGCAGATATTTGGTTGGTGAATTCTTATCCATTCTGCAATTCTGTATCTTTTAAGTGGAGCATTTAGGCCATTTACCTTCAATATTAGTATTGAGATGTGAGGTACCATTGCATTCATCATGGTATTTGTTGCCTGTGTACCTTGTTTTTTGTTGTTGTTGTTTTTTGTTTTTGCTTTTTAACTTGTATTTTTGTTTTATATATCCTGTGTGATTTATGCTTTAAAGAGGTTCTGTTTTGATGTATTTCCAGGATTTATTTCAAGATTTGGAGCTCCTTTTAGCAGTTCTTGTAGTGGTGGCTTGGTACTGGCGAATTTTCTCCACATTTGTTTGTCTGAAGAAGACTATCTTTCCTTCATATATTATGCTTAGTTTTGTTGATACAAAATTCTTGGCTGATAATTGTTTTGAGGAAGCTGAAGATAGGGCCCCAATCCCTTCTAGCTTGTAGGGTTTCTGCTGAGAAACCTGCTGTTAATCTGATAGGTTTTCCTTTATAGGTTACCTGGTGCTTTTGTCTCACAGCTCTTAAGATTCTTTCCTTCATCTTAACTTTAGATAACCTGACGACAATGTGCCTAGGCAATGATCTTTTTGCAATGAATTTCCGAAGTGTTCTTTGTGCTTCTCATATTTGGATATCTAGGTCTCTAGTAAGGCCAGGGAAGTTTTTCTCGATTACTCCCAGAAATATGTTTTCCAAACTTTTAGATTTCTCTTCTCCTCAGGAATGCTGATTATTCTTAGGTTTGGTTGTTTAACATAATTCCAGACCTCTTGGCAGGTTTGTTGATATTTTCTTATTCTTTTTTCTTTGTCTTTATTGGATTGGATTAGCTCAAAGACCTTGACTTTGAGCTCTGAATCCCTTTCTTCTACTTGTTTGATTCTATTGCTGACACTTTCCTGAGCATTTTGCATTTCTATAGGTGTGTCCATTGTTTTCTGAAGTTTTTATTGTTTTTTATTTATGCTATCTATTTCCTTGAATATTTCTCCTTTCAATTCTTGTATCCTTTTTTTTTTTTAATTTCCTTACATTTGGCTTCACCTTTCTCTGGTGCCTCCCAGGTTAGCTTAATAACTCACTTCCTGAATTCTTTTTCAGGTAAGTCAGGGATTCCTTCTTGGTTTGGATCCATTGCTGGTAAGCTAGTGTGATTTTGGGGGATTGTTAAATAACCTTGTTTTGTCATATTACCAGAGTTGGTTTTCTGGTTCCTTCTCATTTGGGTAGGCTCTGTCAGAGGGAAGGTCTAGGGCTGAAGGCTGTTGTTCAGATTCTTATGTCCCATGGGGTGTTCTCTTGACATAGTACTCTCCTCTTTTTCCTATGCATATGGCTTCTTGAAAGCCAAGCTGTAGTGGTTGTTATCTTTCTTCTGGATCTACCCACCCAGCAAGTCTACCAGGCTCTGGGCTGGTACTGAAGGTTGTCTACACAGAGTCCTGTGATGTGCACCATCTGTGGTTCTCTCAGCCATGGATACCAGCACCTGTTCTGGTAGAGGTGTCAGGGGGGTGAAATGGATTCTGTGATGGTTCTTAGCTTTGATGGTTTAATGCACTATTTTTGTGCTAGTTGGCCTCCTGCTGGGAAGTGGGACTTTCCAGAGAGCATCAGGTGTGGTAGTATGGGGAGGAACAGGTGGTGAGTGTGGCCCTAGAACTCCCAAGAATATATGCCCTTTGTCTTCAGTTACCAGGGTGGGTAGGAAAGGACTCTTGGGTCAGGGTAGAGCTAGGCACGTCTGAGCTCAGATTTTCCTTGGGCAGGTCTTATTGCGGCTGCTGTGGAAGATGGGGGTGAGATTCCCAGGTCAATGGAGTTATATTCCTAGGAGGATTATGGCTGTCTCTGCTGTGTCATGCAGGCTGTCAGGGAAGTGGGGGAAAGTCAGCAGTCAAAGGCATCACCCAGCTCCCACACAATCCAAAGGGCTGGTCTCACTCCCACTGTGCCCCCCCAACAGCACCGAGTCTGTTTCCAGGCAGTGGGTGAGCAGGGCTGAGAACTTGCCCGAGCATATCTGCCTCCCAGCTGTGAAAGCAAGTATGGCTTTCCTTCTTGCCCCACCTGTGGACTCTGCTCACTGGATTCATGCCCTTTCCCAAGTTCTGACCAGGAGATTTCTTCATCAGTTCAAATCATTACAAAATTCAGCTGGAGATACCCTTCTCCCTGTGGTCTTTTCCCAGTGCCTCTGGCCGCCCTCCTGAAGGACCCCTGTGAGGCCGGGCAGAGATGGCTTGTTAGGGAACCCAGCGAGCTCACAGGGCTTTTTCCACTGCTTCCTTTACCCCTGTATTTCACTCATTTCTCTAAGTTGACTCAGCTCCAGGTAAGATCAGAATCTTCGGTATTCTAGACCTTCAGTTTCCCCAGTGGGGGTGTGTGTTCAGGGGCAGATGGTCTTTTTCCCACTTCCACAATTTGGGCACTCACAGTATTTGGGGTGTCTCTCAGGTCCTGCAGGAACAATCTGCTTTCTTCAGAGGGTCTGTGGGTCCTTTCAGGTTTCCTGATTTATTCCTGCAGTCGTTCTGGAGCAAAAATTCACAATGCAAGCCTCCATATGCTGCTCTGTCTGTCAGAATCAGAGCTGCAATCTAGTTCTGTCTCCTGTCTGCCATAATCCTGAGCCTATTACTCGGATGAGCATTTTTTCACATGGTTCCTGGCTGCTTGTATGTCTTCTTTTGAGAAGTGCCTATTCGTGTCCTTCATGTCCTTCATGCATGTACATTTCCCCACTGAAGGAATTTAATAGCTCAGTATTATTTTATTTTCATCTCTATCTGATTCTAAATAGATACAGGCTCTTCATACTTTAGGTATTGATTAATATTTTGTGTATAAAGCAACTAGCCCAGGTCTAAGTGCTCTTCAAGGATTATGTCATTCATTCATCATAACAAGCCTCTGAGGTAGGGGCTGTTATAATCTCAGCTTTAAAGATGAGAGGACTGAGGTTAATATTCATACCAATAGCATCCCTCCAAGTCATGGCATCATGATGACAACCAAAATGACTTCAGACATTGCCAAGTATCCCCCACAGGGGGTGAGGTGGTGAGGGGGAAAGACAAAAATTCCTCCTGGTTGAGAGCCACCATATTAGATGCTAAGGCAATACAAGAGAAAAAGACAAGATCTCTGCCCTTGGTGAGATTACAGTCTCACTTAACATTTCATTTAATATACTGGTCAGGTAGCCTAATATGTTTTTGTTGTTAGAGTTGTATAACTTAAGTATTCAATCTTCACCCAATGTCATATAGAAGCATCTTTACCTTAATAATCTTGGTCCTAAGAGTAAGAAATGCTGGTAATGAAAAAATGGGTCAATGTTTATAAGCTTCATAAATAGAAAAGAAATAACAATTGCAGCTTTTTAATGCAATGGCCGGGTGTTAAGGAAATGTGGATAAATGCATGTACATTTCCCTACTGACAGAATTTAATAGCTCAGAATCATTTTATTTTCATCTCTATCTGATTCTAAATAGATACAAGCTCCTCATACTTTAGGTATTGATTAATATTTTTTGTATAAAGCAACTAGCCCAGTTCTAAGTGCTTTTCAAGAATTATTCATTCTTTATAACAAGGCTCTGAGGTAGGGGCTGTTACAATCTCAGTTTTAAAGATGAGGAAACTGAGATGTGGAGAGGTTAAGTAAGTGGCCCAAGATCACACACCATCTAGTGGTGGACCCAGAGCCCAAATCCTCAATGACTACACAGCACTGCTTCAATGAAAAGAAAGAATTATGAGGAAGAGGAAGGGAAATAAGTGATCAAGCTTGTCTCCTGCCTCTCCCAATTAAGTCAAATGTGGTCCCAGTGGCATGAGAAAGTTGTTCTCTATTGGAAATGCCCCAAACCACTTTGGAACTTGATTCTGACCCCTCAGCATCAGATGCCACAGACCCAAGGTCAAGTGCCACTGGTGGGTCATAAAGTTGTGTTCCCAGAGGGGATATGAAGTCAGTAAGAACTAATAGCCTTGTTCAAGGTCAGAGACGCAAGAGAATAAAGTCCAAATTCTTTAACAGTATTGCACTATCCATTCACGGCCCTATGTGCCAAAGAAACAAAACCACTTGCTGAGGAAGAGGATGCTCAGGTTCAGAAGAGCAGGAAACCCAGAAGCCAGAATAATAAACTATTAGTGAGAAAATCCACCCAAGGTTAGTCTTTAGATAGAAGCTCTGAATGGTCCTCCACCAAAGAGAGGCATCTCCACTGAATAGTGAATACTTGTAGGTTTCTCTTCCCTATTCTTTTTGATTCTGCAATACAGAATCTTTGATGACTTTATTTTCATTGCTTGCCAAATCCACCAAAGTTCACTATGCTAGGTAAGAAAAAAAAATAGTCAGTTTTCCTATAACATGACATATTCTTTAAAAATTACTCTAATTTGGAAAATTTTACATTAAAAAGTGCATGGCTTATGAGGAAAATGGGGTTAGGGGAATAACAGTAAAAACATCAGTGACACATTTAAAACCAGAGAGTAATGGCAGGACAGTTTTACATGTGTTAATGGTTAAGAAATACATAAACTATACAATAAGTATGGCACTTTGCCTTGGAAAGACCTAAAGTTTGTTTGTGGACATGGGCGTTGCAGTTTGTGGGTTATTGTGAAGTGATGGAAAGAGGGTTGTCTGAAATCAGATGGAAAGTTATAACACTAAATGTGGATGGGTGTGGTTGATAGATGTTTGAGGCATGTGTTTTATGTATTACCACACAGCTCGGTTGAACTAGGTGTAATTTTCTGCATTCACCTGGTGTTTCTTGCTGATAGAATCATGCTCAAGCAAACACGAAATTCATGTCATGCTCAAATTGTTCCCTGATACATCAATCACATTGGAACAAATTCACATTTTCAAAACAGACATTATAGCAGAACTGACTTACAGTGCCTTAGCTAGTAAGAAGATGGAAGACAGTGGCAGAACGGAGGATTATCAAGGACAATCAGCCTCTAATGAAATCTCCAGGCCACCTTCCCATGCTACTGTGAAGGCATACACCTACAACTAATAAAAATTGGTTTTTTTTATATTTTCCTTTTTGTTCCAAGATTCTAAAACAAAATACTGTGGGGGCTGTAGGTCATTTTCATCCCCTACTGTGAGAGTACTGTCCAGGACCTGCTGCATTCCCCAGACAGGACAAATAAAGGAGGAGGCTCCGATGGCCATTTGACACTTAGAGAAACTTCCCATCAACCAGTGCTTAAAGAGTAGCCCAACAGAACTGGATAGACAGAAACAGCCTCAAATGTCCACTTTTAATGCTTTCCCTTGATTTTGTACTTTTGCATACCCGATTCCCTCCACCTAGGATAATCTCTCCCCACTTGTGGTGGTTTTAAAAATACAACCACAAATTCTTGGGTATCCCTCCACATCAAGAGGTGGAGTATAATTCCCTTCCCCTTGGCCTGGACTTAGCAACTCACTGAGCTATTACTTCCAAGATTAGGTTATGAAAAAGACTGTGGCTTCCAGTTTGGTTTTGTCTCTCTCTCACTTGGATCACCTGCTCTGAGGGAAGCCAGCTGCCATGCTGCAAGGTGCCCTAGGGAGAGGCCCACACGGCAAGGAGCTGAGGTCTGCAGACAACCATGAGTGAGCTTGGAAGAAGAGTCTCCAGTCCTAGCTGGGCCTTGAGATGACTACACTCCCTCTGACAGATTTGACTGCTATCTCATGAGAGACCCTGAGCCAGATCCACTCTGTTAAGCCACTTTTTGATTCTTGACCCTCAGATACTGCCTGCATGAGATAATAAACATTTGTTGTTTTATCCTGACACATTTTGAGGTCTTATGTTATGCAGCAAGAGGTCACCTATACAACTCTTCCCCACTAAATTCCCTTCTATTTGTTCTTAAACAAGCCCCTGAAGTGTAACCTAGTCCATGAAGTCATCCTGACCATGTTCTGTTATTGAGCCCATGTAGTGATTTTTGTTCTTTACTTTCAGTTATTGTATGTTTTCAGTTCTTAAACTTCCATTTGGTTTTTGTTTATATTTTTTTACTTCTTTGCTGAGGCTTTCTAGTTTTCCCTGCCTTTCCAGGGTTGTGTTCTTACTTGCTGGCATATTTTTTAAAATAGCTGATTTAAAATCTTTTCAGATAAGTCCAACATCTGTCATGTTGGATTGGCATCTGTTGACTGTCTTTTCTCATGCAAATTGAGATTTTCCTGATTCTTCAAGTGCCTAATAATTTTGGATTGTATCCTGGATGCTTTGACTAGTACTGTATGGATCTCAGAAATTGTTTAAATCCTACTGAGAATGTTGATGTTTTGTTTTAGCAGTCACAAGTTCCAATCCACCTTCTGTGGGTTGTAGTTCCAAAGGCCATTCCATTTTCAAGACCTTTGCACCACTATCCAGCTATGCCCCACATGCCCACCACTCATTAGATGGTCTGGGACCTGAGTGGTTTATTTTTTCAGTTCTCAAAGCCTTCAGTCTGCTATATAGAGTCAATCCATACATATTTACTCAGGAGTGAGCTCAGGAGTTCATAAACAATTTATATGAGGTCACTTATAAAGCTTATCAATTTCTATGATCTCTTTATAACTTTCTGGTTCCCTGAGATCTTTTTAGTCCTCAGGCCTGAAAAGTGGGCTTTAATTACCCTGCTTTGCTACACAATTTTACAACTGTGCCCTTGTTTAGTGCCAAGTGGTGGAAGACAGAGACAAGAAAAAAAGCAATGGGATGTGGTCCAACCCTCTTTGAATCACAGATCCACCAAAAAGAGAAGAAAATTCCCCACCCTCAGAGTATTAGCTCCCGCAAGCTCCAATTTTCATTAGCTGCCACTGTTGCATGGGATTTCTCAGGAGGTAGAGTACAAGGAATCATAGAAAAGGAGGAAGAAAAAAAATGGAAGATTCCCACACTAAGTGTTGGGAGTTCACTTTTCCATTCCTTGAGCCAGAATTACATTGCTTCTCCTATAGCTCTCTCTGTCTAATCCCTGGTGCCCACTCCCAAGTTGCTGGTGTACTGAGTTCAGGCCAGGGTATACCAGAGGGGAAAAGATGGCATACTTGCCGCCAGTTCAGTGACACTTTTGAATTCTGGTTCTTTCTCAATATGCTAACATTTGCTTCTCAGACTCCTCCATGCTCCATTCATTCTGATCAGGTTTTACAGCTATATACAGTGGGGAGACAGGGTAGGATGTGCTTACTCCATCTAATGCATAACTGGAACCCCATGGTTGATGCTATATTAAAATTATCTAATTTTGCTTTTTTATTTCCTCCTGGGAGCTCCTTGAGAACAGGGGTTTTGTATATCCCTCACACCTAGAACAGAGCTTGGAATAACATTGGTAATTAGTAAATTATTCTGCAATGAGTGAATGAATGAAAGACTAACCAGGGAAACCTACCCATTCATAGAGTCCAAAATCAAGGAAACCAATGTGGCAGCATGAGTTATAAAGCATGACTGGAACAGAACTTATACCAGTGGGAAAGGGTTCCAATGTCCTCTTCACTAGAGTCACTTTCTTCCACAGAGGCCCTTTGATGGCAATGGCCCCATCTTTGCAATTTAATCCATTATTAGTTGCATAGCAGAGACTTTAGACATAGTAATAAAAGGAGAGGTATATATAAAAACTACCATCAATCAAAACATTTTAATGAACAAGCTTATGCAATGTCCTTTATGCTAGGCACAGAGGAGAACAGAAAAGGATGCTGCAACTGCCCCTATTCTCAAGGAACCCACAGTTACAATACAGTTACAATTTATAAGACTCACTTATACTGAGTGTATTAATTCATTCTCATGCTGCTATGAAGAATACTCAAGACTGGGTAATTTATAAAGAAAAGAGGTGTAATTGATTCGCAGTTCTGCATGGCTGGAAAGGCTTCAGGAAACTTACAATCATGGCAGAAGGCGAAGGGGAAGAAAGGCACCATCTTCACAGGGTAGCAGGAAGGAGAAGGGCAAGCAGGGGAAATGCCAGACACTTACAAAATTATCAGATCTCCTGAGACTCACTCACTGTCATGAGAACATCATGGGGGAAATCACCCTTATGATCCAGATACCTCCACCTGGTCCTGCCCTTGACACATGGGGATTATGGGGATTACAATTCAAGATGAGATCTGGGTGGGGACACAGAGCCAAACCATATCACTGAGCGATAGAATAAAATTCAAGACATGATATAAGGAAATATTTAATAACTGTGCAGAGTACAAATTCAAAGCAGGTGCAAAGGAGCTTCAAAGCAATTCAAAGGAGGTGCAGATCAGTGTAGGCTAGCACAGTTGTAACAGAGAAAGAGGCAGGGCTTAAGATAAGTTTCGAACTGTGGGTTTTGATGTAGTAATTGGAGGTCTTTTTGCAAAGATTAAGCTGCACAAACAAAGGTGTGAAGACAGGGAAGGACATGAAGAACAGATGGGCCTCTCTAGAGAAAAGAATACATTTGATGAGCCAAGCAAGGAAGGCATCGTACTCTATACTTATTGCTGTATCCTGGCCATATTATCAAATAATATTAAAATTCCAGAGATGGCAGAAATGTTCACTTACTCAATCCTATCCAATCCAATGCCTGAGGCTTCTATTGTTTTGTGCATCTAGTTCCCTTGCCCTTCTCCCAAAAGACACACACACACTCTCTCTCTCTCTCTCTCTCTCTCTCTCTGACCACATTGACCCATTTAAAATTGTGCTAATCAGTGTTTCTCCCAGAACTTTTTTGGGAAGTGTCAGAAAAAAAAGTTCTCTCTCTGTTGGGGTTGTTAGGACACCACATGGAGAGGGCCTGCATGCAGAATAAAGCAAAGGCAAACAGAGCCCCAAAAAATGGAGAGACAGAGTCTAATGATGTAAATTGATCCCCTGAATCAGCCCTTCCTGAAGTGACTTCCCTGTTATATGAGACAATCAACTGCAATTTTAAGCTATTTGAATTAGGTTTCTTTCATGTGCCACCAAAAGAGTCTTGAATAACATAAGCTTTCTCCACATTCTCCTCACCAACTGGTCAGTCAAATGGCTTGGAGTCCCCAAATTATAGGGTAATCATTTATTTCTGAGGCTGCCCATTATATCATTAGCAGCCCCTATAGAATGATTTTTTGTAACTGAGTTAAAATGTATGTCCATGTCACTTCGTTTTCTTGGTTGTAGTTCTCATCTCTGGAGCCAGAAAGGATAAGGGTAATCTCTCTGGCACACTCATTTGAGAGCAGCTTTTATTTCTTCCCTGAGATTAAGCATTTAACGTTTCTCACATGGCATGGTTTGCATGATTTTAAGTCCCCTCACCATTCTTGTCACTCTGCTCTAAATGGGCTCCAGTTTGTAAAAGGTGTTGTGTAAGATTAATTGAAATATTCCAGGGATAGTTCCATCAATAAACATTACAATGGGATTATCAATTTCCTCAGATTCTATCATCACAGTGGTTCTCAATCTTGGTTTCTTATTGGACACCTGAAGACCTTTAAAAATACTGATTCCTGGGCCTCAGCCTGAGAGTTTCAGGGTTGAAGCTTGGGAAACCAAGTGTGTGAACCACTATATTAATGTATCTTAAAATTGCATAGCCATATCTCATAGCTAACTTACATTTGAGCTCATTGTGCACTGAAACCCTTAAACCTTTATTACACAAGCCCTGCTTATCCATACTCTGTATTTTGTTAATGTTTCTTGATTATTTCCACCCCCAGTAGTATTTTATTCGTACGTCTATTAAATTTTATCTTGCAGATTCAGCCCATTCACCAAACATGTCAAAATCTATAGAATCTTAATTCTGGTTTCTATTCTGTTTACTATCCCTCTATAAATCTGATGAGCCTGTTTTTTAAATAACTTCAACCAAGTGATTAATAAAAATGTCTTACAGGACAGGCTTGAAGATAGAACCCCGTGAGTTATGAGTAGAAACTGTCATAGTAACACTGTCCAGATTTGTTCCCATACCTTTTGGGTGTGTTACTTCAACAAACTACTGCTTGACATAATTGTATAAGTGAGGCCACAGATCTTCATACTTTCCACAAAGATGTCATAAAAAATCTTCTGAAATGATAGAATAGCAGTGACATACGTAGTATATGCTACATTCCCCAGGGCTATCACTCAACTAACCCTATTAAATAAGTGAATGATGTTTGTATTACATGACTTCTTCTCAGTAAACCCATGTAAACTCCCACTTATTGCTAGTAACTCTTCTTTGGATTATAAGCCATCATTTAATAGCAATTTCTAGAATCATTGTCTAAGACTGACATCAAGCTTGCCAGTCTATGGTTCATGCAAACCATCATTACTTCCTTTCTAAAACCTGGAATATCAGTCCACTATTTCATGTCTTCCTGTAAATGGGTAAAATTCAGTGTCCAACTTCTTTGACTTTTTGAATCTGCAGAAGAATCTAGAAATTAATGTTTATGATTGTATCTAACATGTGAGTTTCGCATGTAAGATAGGTGTGTCCTATTGAGAACTGAGATACCAGAATAACTAGCCTCTCCTTCCACTCCCACTTTCTTCCACAAAATTGAGCACTATAGCCATTAGCAATCATCAAAATATCTCACTGGGGAAGCAAAAAAAGGCTCTCTTCCCCCACATGGGCTCAAATGTCTTTTCCTTCTTTGTTCAATAGATTCTCTATCATTGTGCTTCTCTAGTAGGTGTTGCCAAAGTGGGAGTAGGAGGAGGGAATCCATGTCATCAACTTTTATCTGTGGCCCTACTGTAACTTTGAGTGTTTTGCTGCTTTACTATTCTCTTTGAGCTGGAGCAAAGAGAGAGCCTACATTATTATTTAGTAGGAGCTGCAATTGAAGAGTCTGGGCAGCATGCAGCATAAGGAGCAGCAGAATATTCTTTTGTTCTTACACAGCTGCTTGCTTTTTACCTCTATATTTTATATGTTTAGATTTTGCCTGTGAAATGCTTTCATATCTCTATCCCTCCCTCTCTCATGTTCTCTCTCTCTTTCTTTTCCTCCACCTTCTGTTTCTCAAATATATTGCTGTATTATATTCTTATAGTGGAGCTGGGCCTTTTAAATTGATCTTAGTCCATTGTTTTTGTCAGCTGCATCCCAATTAGGTGACATTTCTTGAGAATACTTGGAAAAGGAAGTTGAGATGAGGAGAGGTAAAGGGGAGTTGAGATGAGGAGAGGTACTCTCATGAGTATGGCTGGTCTTAACAGAATTGGTTGATAAGTGAAGTCTATCTCAGGTGCCACTGCCCCTCAGCTCCTACTCTCAGGCATCTACTCCTTACACACAACAGCTCCCCTTCATCCCTGGACCTGCTCTTGCATATCTATTGCTGACCTGCTCTGTGTTCAGGACTTCAGCCTGCTGTGATACCTATTCTACAGCTTGGCCCTCAGATTACAAGTCAAAGGGCCTATCAGCTGAGCTATCCAGGTTCACTCTACAGCTCTTAGGAAGGAGGCTCTGGTGTAGGAGCATAATCACTGGCCTTGGTCAACTCAGCTCCATCACTGATTTTCTGTATCTGTTGGTCCAGCTATGCAACTTTACTGAGCCAATTAGAGATAATAACAGTAACCACAACAACAATAATAGCAATACAAATGCTAACTCCATGAGATTGTTATGATGATTTAAGATATGTGAGAGATTTCCAAAAACTTTCATCGACGAACTAAGAAGAGTGGGCTACAGAATTTCAAGGCCTTCATATTTGCTGTGTATGCATAGAATATATTATCAGTAATAATAATGATAGCTAAAATGTTCGAGGGATAACTCAACAGTAGGAGTGCCAGCCACTGTCCTAAGCACTACACACACACACACACATCATGTGTGTACATGTATACCCACATACATATATACATACATATAAAACAGGGGGCTTCTGGAAACCATACCTTCTACCCATGCTGTATTAACCTATACAAGACAGACAGTGTAGTACACTAGAAAGAACACAAAGCAGGGCATCAGGATCTCTGGGCTATAGCCCTCATTAAGCCATGAACTCACTCTACAACCATGGGCAAGTCACCCCCACCGGTAGTGAACTAGAAGATACCTACAAACACTTGCTCTTATATGCTGAGACTAATACTAGGAAAAGACACAGCACCAACGGCAAGGCAGGAAGAGTTCTTGTCTCAATGCCTCACTGTAAATACTGGTAGAAAAGAATTGGTTCCCATGCCAATTACCAAGACTGGCCCACCCTTTGTGATCAGGCAGTATGCTGGTTTCTGTACTGATAAGAATGGAGGGAACAATGAAAATGAGCACCAGCTACTTTGTGACCACTGGATTCTGTTGCCTTCAAAGGAATGGCCAGAGATGCCCTTGTCCTTGATATTAACAGGATTACTCTTGTTGATTTTATCCAGATTGAGACACATCTCAATACCCATCCCATTAAATACTCTTTAAAATGTTTCAAATACCAACCTCCAGCTCCAGAACCCAAACAGGATAGGCCCCATCACTAAGACCAGAGACAAATTCTACTTCTGCCACTCAACTGCTACAAAAGGCTACCAAGGCAAGGCCATACTTCACTGTAGCCCTAAGAAGATGTTCCATTTTTTTCTAAGGAGGCTCCAAAAGATAGATATTTTCCAAGTGACTTATCCAGGTGGTGTGAGAAGAGAGTCCACCTACTCAAATTGCTCTCTTCTATAAGCCTACATCTTTATGCATGAAATCCCTCTGAATATCATTCCTATAAGGGAAGGCTTCTGTTAATATGCATATGATATGTGGGAAAAGCTACTACATTAGACCATTAACACCTTATAGACATCAGTCTATATTTTACTTTATCAGGTGAGTTTGACAGACAACAGGTCCCAAAAGGAATGGAACACAGGGCAAGGAAGTTTTGACAGTAATGATTGCAAAGAGGATAAGGAGATTTCCAGAGAAGGCAGACTCTCCTTGAATTGCAGTCCTGGCCTGGGAAGCACCAGGATATGTGGAGTGTAGGGAAAGGGAGCAGCCTAGAAGAAATGTATGTTTTTCTAATCACAAATACCTAAAATCTCATTTTCTCCTTATAAATCCCAGGCCTGATAAGTAGGAAGATAGAGATCATTGCCAGTTTTCAAATGGATAAAGCAAGGCCAAGAAAGATGAAATTCTTTACCCAAAGTCAGTGACTTTATCATGAGACCTTGTGTGTTGCAATTGGAAGTAGTGGAGGACAACACAAATCCAAGTCACTCTTGTACTCTGAACCTCAGTTTCACTACATGAAAAACAAGAAGTATGGACTAACCAACCCTAGATCCCTTCTAGTTCTAAACTCCTGTAACTAAGTTCTGAAGAACCTGCTAATGTCCTGTAAAAACAAACAGAAGAGATTTTTTGCTCCAGTGGTACTTCTGCTTTGAGACAGATGACTTTTTAGCCAAAATGTATTGAGTGTTTTCTATGGGTCAGACACTATGGCAGGTGCTACACAAGTTCCTTCACATGTATCATCTCATTTAATCCCCCCAAAAAACTATTATTCCCATAAGGAAACTTGGAGAGATGAAATGAGTTTTCTAAGATCACACAGATAATAAATGATAGGGCCAAAACACAAAGCCAGGGCTGTCTGGTTCCACATCCTGACTCCAACCACTGTTCATCAAAATGATGGTAGAGCATATATTACCATACTCCTAGAATGACCAAAAACAAGCAATATGCAAATAGTGACTGTGTGATGTCATGAAAAGCACAAATGTTGGATTCAGAAAAATGTAGGTGTAAATTCTGAATGTGTTGATCATTAACTCTAAGTTTCCTGAACTGTAAAATGGGTATAAAAGGACTGATGTGAGGACTAAATAAGAATAAATGATATAAAGAATGTAAAGTACCTGACACTTGGTTAATATTCAATAACAAAAGAGTTCCCTTCCACTGTAAAGCCCTACCAATTAAGCCTATGAACCAAAGGGCAAATGCAATCATAATTATAGTAGTTATAACCAGGCTCCACAGGTTGGCTGATTCTAAAAAGACCATCAAGAGTGAGGTAGAAGAACTTCTTTATTTTTGCAAAACAACATTAGGGCCTTTGCCACTGGAAGAAAGCAGCTAGGCTACATAGTTTTTGGTTTTTGTTTTTTGTTTTTTTCTATAGTTGATCGGTCACATACGCACTGTGCGTTTGAACAACTAGTGGGAACAAACACAAGAAGCCAAAAGCAATGTAGAGACAAGGGCAGCATCCCTGCTACTGTTGTGGCTCTTCAAAGCTGGCTTGCTTTGACACTTGCATTCCTGTTGCCAAGGAAACAGAATTCTCTGGATCCTAGGCATATGGTGAGTGTGGTTAGGATCCTCCTACTCAGGTAGTAGAAGAAGGGTGCAGATGGAGAGTGAGACTGCCTAGCCCAGGCTGTGTCAGAGCCAGAGGTGGTGAGATGGAACTGCCAAGCTCCAGCTCGCTGAAAACTCCCTCTCCTAAGGAAGACAAAGAAGAGAGCGTGTTGCAATTGCAACATGAGTGACTGCTCATGGTGACTGCTTTGAGCTAATAGCTGAACATACCCAAGGTAGATAACAAAAATCATAAGATCTCCTTAATATTGAGCTCCTGGAACTTACAACAATGTCATGAGGGAGGCTAGACAGAGATTATCATCCATTTCACATTTGAGGAATCTAAGACTCAAGATGGTATGTAGCTTACCCTCAGTCCTGCAAACATTAAAGCATAGAAGTAATATTCAAGCCTAAGTCTGTCCAAATCCTACACTTCATTACACCACTTGGGAAGAAACAGAGTCATGAGAAGTACACCAGTGCACAGACCTGTGATCTGCAGTTTCTTATCAGCATAAACTGTGCAGAGAGACCTATGGGGATGCTGATGCTGCATTTATAAAGGGGACTGAGGGAAATAAGCCCAGTTTAAGGAAGTATAAACTGTGGTTTCTCACTCATTAAGTCATTACTTATGTTCTGAAGCCCCAAATAAACTTGGTGGAATTTGGAAGAACCACCAGAGATGGAGTTAAAGGGAGGGGGAAGGGAAGGGGGAGCTCATTCCTTAGTAAGAACTCTCTTTTAGGTGAAAATAGAATAAGAAGTCAAAAGAGAAGAGATCAGAAATGTATCTATTCCTAGGTATTGAGATTTAAGTCAAAATCCTGTGTTCATTTAAATTTCATATGGAAACATGAAAAGTCCTCGATTAAATACTTACATGGTCATAATTAGTCTATCAGTTGCCACAATAATTCTGCATAGCAAACCACCTCTAAACTCAGAAGCTTGAAACATCACTTTTTTTTTTTTTTACTCACATGTCACTCATCTAGGTTGGCTGCAGCTGGGCTTGGCTGCAAGCTGTTGGTTGGATCCAGATATGTCACACATTTCTTTTACCCTCTTTGAAATGGCAGGATCCTTGGGCATGTTTTTCTCATGGTGATGGATGAAGGACAAGAGGGCAGGCAAGGCCAACCACAAAAGCATATTCCAAGCCTCTGCTTTTGCCAGTTCCACCTAGTCACACGGTTAAGCCCAGAGTGGGGGACCACACTCCAGCCACCACTAGGTCAAAGCAAATCACATTGCCAACTCCATCATCAATGGGGTAGGAAAGTACACTCCTCCCACAGAGGTTGAGGGGAAGGGTCAAGGGAATGAATAATAATGTACCAGTCAGTAAAAAAAAAAAAAATGTGTGTTTGGGGCAGCATGTATTTAAATTAAGAAGGCAGCATAATATGGTGGTAAAAAAGCTTAGGCTATGACATTAGTCATATCTGAGTTCAAATCCCAGTATGTCCAGTTAGTGTACTGGCTTTATATGCCCAATCACCATCTTTTAGGTGCCAAACTTGGGAATTATGTGTGAGGATATACTCAAAATTAAGCAGAATGTTTGCCGAACTTAAGGCATCACCCCCCAAAAATCTTAAACTTGCTGTAGCCAAGAAGAAACAACATTTTTATGCACTGAAGAGTTCCAGTTAATTAAGTTTTTACTTTTTTCTTTCTTCCAAAACAAAAATGAATCATTTCCTATGACAACTAAAATTACTCTAAAGAGCAGAATTTAGTTTTGGACCCAGGTAATTTGGAATAAGCACATGCTAGACTTTTTTCTCTCACTGAAATTAACCATAAAACCTGGACAGAATGCATGAAACATCTACTTAAGGACTCTGAAAAGTAAATAACTGCAGGGAACACAAGGAAGAACACTAGAATTTAATATACCACCAACCCTGTGGTGAGTTTACCACATTCCCCCTCCTGTATCCTCTGGTCAGAAATCAAGCCAGCCAGAAACCCAAAAGTGAGTATTGTGGTACAGATAGAGAAAGCCCCAGAAGCAGCTCTCTAATACTGGCTCAAGAACAGGAACCTCTTAACACTCATAAGGTGGAAGAAAACTAGCCTTCTTTCTTATTTTTATTGTATCCCATCCTCTAGGCAATCCTGCAGCTGTAGCAATGACAGTGGCAGCAGCAGGTATTGGAAAACTGCTGGGGCCAAACTCTAAAAGAGGGGAACCTTTCTCTCCGTTTGGTTAAGCTGCAGCTCCAAGAGAGTAGGGCCAAGTCCCATTACTTTGTATTCTCTCTCTGCCTTCTTGCTGCTTGGCTCTAGCAATAGTACAATCATGAAAGTAGATATTTTCTGGCCAGAAGACAAAAAAAAGAGAGCCCCAGGAAACCATAAAGTACTGAGGAGATTGAAGAGAAGGAGGAGCTCAGGAAAGCAACCCTAAAAGTTGCTTATGAACACCCAGGTTCACCCCCAGACTGTGCATGTGTGGCTCTGATCCAAATGAGCATACCAATGACTTTGAGAACTAAACTAACAGATATACCACTACCCAGATGCCAGTCTGGCCAGTGGTTAGCACACATGCAGGACAGATTCAAATAGCATGGCAAAAGTTTTGAAATTAAACTGACATAGAAATCTCAGCATACAGATGTGTTGGAACTTGAACTTTGGTTTGAACTGAACCACATTAATTGCCTGATAAAACAAAAATATTAGCATGCTTCATAGGATTTAAATAAGACCCAGAGTCTCATAAGGTAATATTCAAAATGTCCATGATACAATTCAAAATTGCTAGGCATATGAAGGACCACATGAATCTTGACCCATAGGAAAAGACAATAAAGAGGTCAGTAATGAGATGAAGACACAGGTTTTGAAATTATTTGATACAGATTTTGAAGAAGCTATTAGAAGCTCAAATGAACCATTATGAATACTTGAAACAAACAAAAAATACAAAGATACCTGCAAAGAAATAAAAGATATTTTTAAAAGGACCAAATGGAAACTTTAGAACTAAAAATACGATAACAAATAAAACTTCACTAAACTCAAAAACAGAATGTTGAAAAAAGACGAAAGATTCTGTGAACTTGAAGATAGCTCTAAAGAAATACCTACTCTGAAATGCAGAGACTAAAGAAAGGCTTATTAAATTGAATAGAGTTTCAGAGACCTGTGGGATAGAAACGAAAGATTTAACAAGAAAAATAGTGGAGTGATAAAAAAACATTTTTGAAGAAATAATGGGTGAAAACTTCTCAAGTTTGGCAAAAGACATAAACCTATAAATTCAAGAAGGAGGAAGAGCCAGTTTGGATAAATCCAATGAAATGCATGCCTAGAGACAACATATTCAACTTCTAAAAACTAGATACAAAAAAAAAAATCTTGAAAACAAAAACTGCATTACCTATAGGGGAACAGTGTTATGAAGAACTGTAGATTTCTCATTAGAAACGATGGAGACTAGAAGCAAGTGGCATGGCACTTTTAAATTGCTGAAAGAAAATAATTGTCATCCCAGATTCTGTGTCCAGTGAAAATATCCTTCAGGAATGAAGGTAAAGTTTTAAAAGGAATCTCAAGGGAAAATACATTCATAAACATCTGACCTGCTCTTAATTGTTAAAGGAATTTCTTCAGAAAAAAAGGTAAATAATACCAAAAAGAAACTTGGAACCTCAGGAATAAAGGAAAAGCCAAGTAATTGTAAATATCTAGATAACTATAATAGAAAGGAGCAGAAGAAATAGTTGACATAATAGTGGCTGAGACTTCCAAAATTAATGTCAGACACCAAACCACAGATCCAAGAAATTCAGAAAATATCAAGCAGGATAAATATAAAATTTACAAGTTAGCATATCATATTCAAACTGAAGAAAACCAAAGACAAGGGAAATTTTTTGAAAGAAATCAGAGGAGAAAATTCAACTTACCTATCTATAGAGGAACAAAGATAGGAATTACATTGGACTTCTCATCAGAAACCATGCAAGCAAGAAAAGCATGAAGTGAAATATTTAAAGTGTTAAAAGAAAAACAAAACACCATCTAGAATTCTGTATTCAACAAAATTGTCCTTCAAAAAACTCTCGGACATCTCAGCCCAACTCCTCTGACTGGGCAAATGTGTGCTCTGGGATATAAAGACTGTGAGTAAAAGGCAAATGTGCTGACTAAACTTTGTAACACCCCAGGACCCAAATGGCCATGCTATGACACTTCCCTAAGGAAGCATAATGCAGGAAGGAGGAACTGATGCCCCTTCTGACCTTGCAGTTGACTACCAAGGTCTCATTGCTCCATAAGGATTGAGAGCATCAATATCCAGGACAATCAGCAGGGCACAGCAGGCTGGCAAGGCAGCAGCACAGAGAGTCTGGGGCATAGTAGCAGCAGCAGTGATGGTGGTCGGGCTAATTCACAGCTCATATAAGATAACCCCTAGAGACTCCCATAAATAATTTGGTAGGGTCTTTTTGAGAAAGACATGCTTAAAATCACTGCGTGAGCAGATAGGGCCAGAGCCAGGGCCAGCTAGTTACAGCCATAAATCAGACAGGCTAGCACAATGAAACATGATACAAAAATAACCTTCACACTACAGTGACTATACTACCATTATTTACTCCCTGACAATAGCAGTTGTTCTGTTGGTACTATTAACTGACTTGCTAGTATTAAAAACCTAATAATTAAAATGACAAACTCACATAGACAAGTCAATTAAAGTCTTTGGCTAATCAATTTCCTTCTCAATGCATGTTACTGCACTTCTAGAAAATCTGCTTCCACTTGGGCATATTTAGTGAACATGTTCTTTATCAATTCCAGGACAGAAATGACACATTGCAATAGGGGTCCTAAAACCACACACAAACCCAAGGAAAAGGAACATAAAAAATGGGATAAATACAGAACCCAACTAGATGTCATAGGACATGTCATTCATCTCATTGGCTGGGTTCTTAGAGACAGAAAAACACTCCCCATGCTTTTGATGTAATTAGATCAATGCCATTTTTTCTAAAGAGCCATATACAGTCAGCCTTCCACATCTATGGTTCTACATCCCTGGATTCAACCAACTACAGGTAGAAAATATTCAAGAAAAAGAATTGCATCTGTACTAAACATGTACAGACTTTTCTTTCTTGTCATTATTTCCTAGACAATACATTATAACAACTATTTGCATAACATGTATATTCTATTAGGTAATATAAGTGATCTAGAGATGACTTAAAGCATATGGGAGGATGTGCATAGGTTATATGCAAATACTATGTCATTTTATGTGAAAGACTTAAGTATCCACAGATTTTGGTCTTCACAGGAGGTCATGGAACCAATCCCCTAAGGATATCAAGAGACAACTGCATTCCACTTTGAGCCATACTTCAGGAATACCAGAGTCCAGATCAGCATACAGGAGCTAAAAGGAATAATGGCCAACATTTAACATTTATTAAGGGCTTACTATGAGCCAGATACCATTCTAAGTATTTACATGTAATAACATATTCAATCCTCCCCAAATCTCTATTAGGAAAGTACTTCTTATCCATATTTTGTAATTGAGCAAATTTACATTCAGGAATTTTACCTATTGAATGGTAAAGCTGGTATTCCAATTCAGGAAACCTGACATCAAAGATAAAGCTCTTAACTTTGAGTGCCTTCATACACACTTAAAGCTGCCATCCCACCTCTGGCTTCCCAGAGTCTCCCAGAGTGATATTTCACCACAGCCTACACCCTGATAGGCAATCCTTATACAACACAGAAAATAGGCTACACAAAATGCATCTGTTCATGAACTTGTTTTCCATCCCACTCTCTCAATAGGGAAATAAGTAGATTGTTTGATTGGAAATACATGCTCCTTCACCCTAAGCAAACAAATGGGCAGCATAATCATTCTTCCTTCCATCCCACTCTCTCAATGGGCAAATAAATAGATTGTTTGATTAGAAATACATGCTCCTTCACCCTAAGTAAATGAATGGGCAGCATAATCATTCTTCCAGCACCAGTGTAAGGTACTTAGTCTGGCTCATAGATAAAAAAAAGTGCTATGTCCCACAGCTGGATATGATCCCCATGACTGAGTATTAGTAGGACATTGATTTTAAGTTGGTTCTTTAGCATAGAGATGGCTGTTACCAAGTCATCCACATTCTCTACTCTAGTCCAAGGCTCAGTCTCACAAAGAAGTAAGCCATAAAGGGTAAATAAGTCTTGAAGACAAATTTTAACCAATTCTTAAATTGTTTCTTCTATTTATATTGCTTCATATCATTTTATATTGCACACCTGAGGATCTAATCATTTTTCATTTTCTGTTTCATACAGACAGAACTAACTTAGAATCCCAGCCCTACCATTTCTAGCTCCATAGGTGACCTTGGGCAAGTTACTTCACCTTTCTGTGACTCAGTTTTCTCAGCTCTAAAATGGATACACAGATCTCTCTTCACAGGGGTCTTAGTAAGAAAAAAAATAGCATATATGTAAAAATGTTGGGCAAAAAAGATGCAAAATAATATATTAACACTTTGTTTAAATTGTGTAAATTCTCAGAAGGGCAAAGAATTGAAAAAGACATGACACTAAAATAATTTCATAAATCCAAGAAAACAGTAGTTTTGGTAGATTACAGTTTCCAATTGTCTGTCTATCCCCCTTTGCTGTTCAATATTAATAATCTCTATAGCTTATAATTTTCTTGGCATTCGAAAAAGACTGGAGCTCAACCAGTCTGCAAGTAGATTATCCAGTAACTACACAGGCAATTTCAGCCGGCATAAATTCATTTCCTAGGATCCACCATTTTAACGAATGCCTAAACTAGAAACTCAAGCTTCTGGCTGGCCGAGGTGGTTCATGCCTGTAATCCCAGCACTTTGGGAGTTGGAGGACAGCCTGGGCAACATGGCAAAACCCCATCTCTACAAAAAATACAAAATTATCAGGGCACAGTGGTACATACCTGTAGTCCCAGCTACAGGGGAGGCTGAGGTAGGAGAATGACTTGACCCTGGGAGGTGGAGGTTTGCAGTGAGCCGAGATGGCACTGCTGCACCCCAGCCAGGGCCACAGAGCCAGACCCTGTCTCAAACCACCACCGCCACCAGCACCACCACCACCACCACCACCACAACCACAACAACACCCTCAGGCTTCTTTAAGAACAGTGTCTAAGGCTAATTCTTGGCCCAAATTTTCAAAGAGTAGGTTCAAATGCCAATTATAGTAGACCATAGGGAATCATTAGTGGTTCATTTAGCTGCTCCAGACTGCCTCAAAACATATTATTAGTCCTTCTCTCATCCAAGGACATTCAGGAATAACAGTCTAGATCAGCATACGGAAGTGTGCTTTAAAAAAAAAAAGGAATATTCAAAACGAGAAATTACAGAAGGAAATTGAATCCACCAGACAAATTCTCAGCAAGAAATTAACATATGCCATGTTTGCAAAAAGAATAAAACAACCCACTCCCCCAAATATCCATATTTTAAATTAAGCCTTTATTAAATATTGAGATCAGTTGAGTTCCCATCAATATTACACATGTCCTGCATTATTGCAATCATACATATTTCATTAACTACATACCCATAGCTTTCTAATAACATTTCCATTTGGACTTCCTGTCATTTGGGTTTCTATTAGCATATAGGCACTTGGAGTCTATGAGGAAGGGAAGGAAAAACATAATAACCAAAATGTGCTTTCGTTCTCCCCGTCAGCAGGAACTTCAGCTTGAGATATATAATTGAAAAGCAATGCCTGCCTGAAATACTGCATTAGACAAGAAAAACTGCAGTGGCAGATTTAGAACAGAGAAAAGAAAGCATAACATATTGTTTATCACAGGTAATTATAGGTTTTCAATACTTTTTCATCCATTAGTTATCATTTCACCAAATTTCCTGTCTTTGCTTGCATAGAAGAGTTCCGACATTTGCTTCTGCAAAATGTTCATTATCTGGTAGAATGTTGAAATCTAGAGCACAGACACAGTAAGAGGCACAGACAGGCAGCTGTCATGTTACAAACCAATGGCTCACAGTGTTCTGTTGTTTACTTGCTTAATTTCTGACACTTGCCTCTCAAGCCATCTCTTCGATTTGAACAGACGCTGCATGCACTTAACCTTCACCTCTATTTTTTTCTCAACCATTTTTCAAGTCATGCTTGTCTTAACTTGACCAAGTAGAGCAGGGCAGGGTCGCTGTGAAATGTCAGTGTCAAAATAGATTTGCAAAAACAAAACCAGAGATAGGATGGGATTTGTTTGCTTGGAGAGCATGGGCAGGCTGTCACAATCTGGCCTTTGAGCTAAAGATAATTGGGAGCAGAGGCAGGATCACATGTAGGGTCACCCCCAGCAGGAGATGCCAGATCCAAGTGGACGAATGTGAGAGTCAACATCTATGGGCAAAACTGAGGCCAAAGCTATCAAAGGCCTGACAACAAGAGTGTATACAGGCAAATCCTTTTGAGCAACATTTCCTTGTTATCAGGCACCTTTTAAAGGCACAGGACCCCAATCCCTTAAATATACTTCTATCAGTATGAAAAACACAAATCTCTGTGTACATTAAACTCCTCTTATGCCTCACAAGGACAGTTTCTCGGTGGTTTGAATCACAGTCACAATAAAGAAAAGTAGGAGCAATCAATGCAAATTTTGAGCAGATGAAGTTGGCTTACAGTATCCTGTATGTACTTTGCCTCCTCTCCCCTGTAGGTACCCCTTGCTCAAGGGCCCTGATGCCCCAACCATGCATGAATGCTTAGAAATTGTCTAAATGTTATGCTAAAATACAAGTCCACAATCCTTTATATGCAATTCCAAAATACAAAGGGATCTGAAATGGAAAGATTTTTATAACTCATTTGGTATCAAAATTTGATAATGCAAAATTGTGAGGTTATTTATGGTCTTTATTTATCTGGCTTAGAGTGAACATTTATACATTTTACTGCAAAAATATTATTGTGTTTGATTATGAAGCACTGCCCCACGCTCCACTGAGGATAAGATCTACAGTACACATATTTGATTACCTTACTAAAATCTGAAAAAATCTGAATTCCAAAACACAATTGGCTCCAAGGACCAGATAAGGGATGTGGACCTATGTTAAAAGCAGTTGTTTCTGAGGGCTGGAATCGTACACTTCATTTCTTTTTTTGTTATTGTTATAGAAATGGGGTCTTACTATGTTGCCCAGGCTGGTCTTGAACTCCTGGGCTCAAGTGATCTTCCTACTTCGGCTTACCAAAGCACTGGGATTATAGGCATAAGACACTGTGCCCAGCCACACTTTGTTTCTTTAAACTGTTTCATATTTTCAATACTTTCTATATAGTGCATACATTATTTTTATAATTATAAAAATATCTTAATAAAATAATTACCTATTAATCACAGATATGCCAAGACATCTACCTACCCATATTCTTTTAACAGTTAATTCATTACATACACCTGAAAGAAATAAAACTTAGTTCTCTAAAAATTATACACTAAATCAGGCTTGTCACCAATGGCAACTGTCTTCTATTTTAATTATCCCAAATAAGAATGGGGTATTACATCTGAATTTTTCTCCCCCAGCCATTTATTTCCTTAAAGGAATAAGTTGAAGCCAGCACACTTGTTTAGAGGGAATTCATGTATCTGATGGCACTGCTTTTCAAACTTTTCTGCCAAGGCAGAAGAGAATGAAGAGGACTTCCAGAGGCCAGAGGGTATAACTCGTGTTTGCAAGGTTCTCTCTTGTAGCATAGGTGCTCAATTAAGAGTCTGGTAGGAGTGAGTAAAAGAGTGAAAAAAATGAATAAGCTAATAACTAATTTTCCTTCTAGAACATTATCTAAATACAATCTTGCTTATAATACTTTAAGGATCAAAGAATCTCCTTATGGACAAACACACCTTATTTACATGTCTCTCTGGGAGTTCATCAGTAACTCCCAGAAGCAGGAGTTTTCTCAGTGGTCAATCTTGCAGTTCCCAAATGCCCTAGAACTTTTAAGGCAGAAGTGATGAGAAACATACCGGGAAGGGAACACCAGTGGTTTGAGTCTTTGTACATTTGTCCTTGCAGTCAAGTCATGCCTTGCAGATTAGAAACCTGGAGGAGAATCACGGACCTGGGCCTCCTCGCCTGAAAGGTGTAGGGGTATGTGTGTGCGTGTGTGTGTGTATGTGTGTGTGTGTGTGTACTTTGAATTTTCATTTATACAAATTAGCTTGAAGCCAAAGACTCAAGACCTGAAAGAAACAGGCAAAACCTGAAAGTAGTTAGTCTCCATGCAAATAAAAATCAGAACTAAAACTAACATGATTTTTTCCTTCCAATATTTCTGGAATCCCAGTAGGTCTGTTGAAAATGGAGTGGGCCAGGTAAATTAGATTCTTTATTAACAAGGCTGGATTAAGGCAATCTGAAAGTGGGTTTAAGAAGCTGCTGCTTCTCCTAAATGGAAGGAAAAGCTTGCTTCTTCCCATTCTTCTTCAACTATGATGGAATAGAAATCAGATGCTTCTTGAGGGCCATAATGCTCAGCAAAGAAGTGTCTTTCAGTGAACCCTGACCACAAGCTGGAGGCCTGGACAATGCCCTGGGCAGCATAATATTTCTCTGCTTGGAGGTGCTTCTCTTTATGTTCAGGGTCTAGCTTGTAACGTAGACAGAGCTACCACTCTGAGGTTATCTGCAAAAGACCCTCCTGCCCATTCCTTCATTCAGCCATTCAAAGATATTTATTGAGAGCCTACCATTGGTCTAGGCTCTTGCCTGGGAGGTTCAAAGCTGAGTCCAATAAGAGAAGAACACAGAAAAGAACCACTCACTTATTGTGATTTGATCTCAGAATATAACAGAAAGGAACTAAACTCTTCCATCCCCCCTCTAGCCCTGACCTCACCTCCAACTAGCATATGCCTCAATGTCTGATGGTAATACTTCATCTCATTAGCTAAAAGTCAGGTTTCCTGCTGCAGTGCACCTGTTAGCTGCATCAGTCATTTCCCCCTCATGTTGCAGCGGTTCCCCATCATTCCAAAAGCAAGATTTGACAGGGTTGGAATGGAAGAAACCTGAAGAGGTTTGGGAACCTCTCTGGGAATGCAAGGCAGTGGGAAAAAGAGGAAAGGCTGGCCCATCAAGGGAAAGAAAGGAATGAAGGCTGCCGGCGGGAGTAAAGAACACCAAGAACAAACTGCTAGCTTTAACAATTTTGCCAATGATTGACTTGACAATAGAGTCCAGAGCCAGGAAATAGGTTGGGGCAGCAAGGCACCCGAGCAAGGAAGGGGTATCTACAGGGGAGATAAGACAGGAAAGCACATGGAGGATACTGCAAGTCAAGTTCATCTGCTCAAAATTTATGTCGTTGCCCCTAATTTTCTTTACAGTAACTGTAATTCAGACCACCAAGAAACTGCCCTTGCCAAGATCTCTTTTCTAATCTGAAGACCACTTGGGACTGCAGGAAGGCACATGGGGTATGGTGCTTGTCCTTTAATGAAATTAAGGCCACAGATAATATCTATTAAAAGATTCCTGCATAGAATTACTATAAGATGTAAAGTGTCACTTATGGTCATAAATTTGTGCCATTATATAAGAGATTAATTCACATTTGGAGCTTGATGTTGATGGATCATACTTTCTCTAGGATTAATCCATATTTGGAGTGTAACGTTGATGGATATCTCTCTTGCTGTCTCTCTCACGTGTGCACATGCGCACACACACACACACACACACACACCATACATTTCTCACTGTCATTCTCATAAAATATACCTAAAAACACCATGTGCCTATCCAAACTGCATCTTGCATCTGGAAGCATCCAAAACATCTTTTGAAAAATAATTAGAAAATTATCTCCACCAAAGGCCAATTATTTTAAAATCAAGAAAAACTCTAGGGCTGGGCACAGTGGTTCATGCTTATACTCCCAGAGCTTTGGGAGGCTGAAGTGGGAGGATTTTTTGAGCCCAGAAGCTCAAGACCAGCTTCGACAACATAGTAAGACCCAATCTCTACAAAAATTAAAAATATTAGCTAAGAGTGGTGGTGTATGCCTGTAGTCTTAGCTACTCATGAGGCAGAGGCAGGAGAATCGCTTGAACCCAGGAGCTCAAGGCTACAGTGAACTATGATCACGCCACTGTACTACAGCCTAGACAACACAGTGAGACCCTGTCTCTAAAAAAAAAAAAAGAAAAAAAAAAGAAAAACTCTACATCCCAACTTTTGCTTGCAGCCTGACCCTGGGCACAAACTCAGTATCTAATTTTAATTAGTCATCTTACAAGTGTGTAATAAAACTTATAAGGGGATATCAGTGTCAGTGTGGATAACATAGAACAAACACATCCCCAGTGATGAAAAATCCCTGGAAAGCTCTCCGCCATCCCGGAAGGTCATATTCACATTACAGTGGATAGCACACTTTGCTTTTTTTCAGTGAGAGGAACACAACTGTCAGGCCAGTTTTAGAGCATGCCAGTGACTTCAATGAGCGCCTCCCCCATAGAAGATGCTCATTGCACACTTTCCATGCCCCTCAGCCACAGCAAGAAGTTTTAAAGCAAAATCCAACAAGTTCAATCATTTTCAGTTTCATAAAGGCAGAAAAATACTCAGCTACATTCATCTTTGTGGGATAGTACCTTTAGAGTATGCTTAAGGTGTCTTTTTTTTTTTTTTACAGAATCCTTCTGTTTGCATCTGATCTGCTCACTGCAATATAACACATGCATAAAACAGTGCAACCGTGTTTGTTTTAATAAGGCCATTCTGAGCAGCTGTTTAATGATCCATGATGTTAAATGAAAACTACAGGTGTTCCAAATGCAAACCTTATGGCCCAGGGCCCCCCTTATTACCGTTCTACAATTAGCAGCCAACTGCTCTTAGGCTGTGCAAAGAATTACCACCATCATCATTACATTATTTCTTAATTTCATTCTCTGCCTAAGTGTCTTCCCCCAAAGGAAAAACCTGCTTGGCATGGGAAAGCATAAGAGTGAAAAAATGAAAAGGGAAGAACACAAAACACTCCCTGCCCAACCACAAGGAGGCCTCAGTGAAGGGGGAAAGAGCCAGCCAAAAGGCTCAGCCCCCTAAGGAATCTTCCAGAGTGACTTGCTGGCCAAACTTAACAAAGTCTTGCTGAAACTATTGGTGTTCATAAGGATTGCATTAACCCTTTCTTCTTCATGATTCCCTAAGCTTAATACTGTGCTAAGCCAAATTGCCAGAAAGCTGCATAGCTGGATTCCATCGCTCTGTCTTCTTCTAGAGGGCTAATTTTATGCAAGTATAATTTTAACATCACAACAGTTTTCACTTAAGGTACATACAATAAACTGCAAAGAAGGAAGTCTTCTGTATCACTTGTGAAATTGCTGTCTGTATCATTATCCATTACATACCTCAATACCTCTTACATAAAAATGCCAGACACAAATTTAATTAGAGCTCGGGAACAAGTTTATCTTTCCATGTCAATGGGTAGACTTTTTTCTGCAAAACTAGTAATTCTCAATTCTGGCTGCATATTAGAATCACCTAATAGTAAACACATTTATTTGCATCCCAGCTCCTTCCCAGACCATTTAAATTCAAATTTCTAGGAGTGGGCACTGGGCAGGACCATCGAGTTGCAGTTCCAGGGGTCACCATTCACAATGTGCTTGGCCAAATTACAGTATTATACTCTGCTGCCAAAATTGAGAACCACTGCCCCAGAAAATGAGAGTTTTATAACTCACTGCTTTTGCTTCTTCATTTTGGTTACTAAGAAGCTCAAAACTAATTATACTGAATTGCAGTTTTCCTCTGCCAAAATTTCTCAATACAATTTTCCCTCTGCATCCCCTCATATTAATGCTTTTACCAGTACTTTCAGTGTAAGCTACCAAATATTCCTTTTGTAGGTAAAGTAAAATAAAACAATAAATAAAATAAATATCTATTGGGAGGCACAAGTAGATCTATATACGAATCTCCCATAATCACCCCAAACGTAAGATGGCCAAAGATGGGCCGGGCGCAGTGGCTCATGCCTGTAATCCCAGCACTTTGGAATGCCAAGATGGGCAGATCATGAGGTCAGGAGTTCGAGACCAGCCTGGTCAACATGGTGAAACCACTGTCTCTACTAAAAATACCAAAAAAAAAAAAAAATTACCCGGGTGTGGTGGCACATGCCTGTAATCTCAGATACTTGGGAGGTTGAGGCAGGAGAATCGCTTGAAACCAGAAGGCGGAGGTTGCAGTGAGCTGAGATCGCACCACTGCACTCCAGCCTGGGCAATAAGAATGAAACTCCGTCTCCAAAAACAAAACAGATGGCCAAAGATGAATTCCTCGTTCCACCTATACTTCCTCTTCCCCAGGTCTTCCCCGTTGCAGTAAAGGATGCTCCATTCACCCAGTTGCTCCAAAGTCATCCTTGACTCTTTTACTTCTCTTTGGTCCCACAGCTTGCAAATATCAGTGTCTTGTTAATTCTGTCTTGAAAATACATATAAACTCTAACTACTTCTCACCACTTCCACTGCTACCAGTTATTGGTAGGCTCGAACAATCCCAGAATCTCTGGGTTTCCCAGAAATAAATATTTATTTCTTGCTCAAGCTCCATGAAGGCTGCAGCTCAACTGAACTCTGCTGGACTATCCTGGGACAACTTAGCTCCACATGTCTGCTAAGGACCTAGGCTGAAAACCATGCTATTCTTATGGTGGAGAGCAGAAACTCAGGGTTGGCAGAGCCAAACCACTACAAGTGAATTTGAAGCTCTGCTTAGAAAGGATATAGGTTACAACTTCTTACATGTTATTGGCCAAATTAAGTCACATGGTCAAGCACAAAGTTAATGGGGAAAGACAATATACTCAGCCTACAGAATACCTTGGCAAGGGAGAAACAAATAATTTTGAACAAATATGCAATTACCATAGCCTTCTAACCACTATCAGTTTCTACCCTCGTTCTTTTTATTCTTTTATCAACACAGCACCCAGATGATTTGTATTAGTCCATTCTTGCATTGTTATAAAGAAATACCTAAGACTGGGTAATTTATAAGAAAAGACGTTTAATTGGCTCATGGGCTCATGGTTCTGTAGGGTGTACAGGAAGCATAGCACTGGCATCTGCTTCTGGGGAGGTCTTAGGAAGCTTTTACTCATGCTGTGAGGTGAAACGGGGGCAGGCACATCACATGGCTAGAGCAGGAGCAAGAGAAAGAGAGTGGGGGCATGGGGAGGGAGGTGTCACACTTTACAACAAACAGATCTCGTGAGAATTCCTCATTGAAAAGACAGTCCCAAGCCATGAGGGATCTGCCCCCATGACCCAAACACCTCCCACTAGGCCCCACCTCCAGCATTGGGGATTACAATTCAACATGGGATTTAGGCAGGAACAAATATCCAAACTATATCAGGATTCTTATTAAAATTCATAACTGATCATGTAACTCCCTTGTTTAAAACCTCCCATCACATTTGGAATGAAATATAAATACTTTTTGTATGTTTAAAATTCACTTCATGATCTGATCCCTGGCTACATCTATAGCTTCCTTTTCCCAAAATCCATTCTAGTCACATCCATCCTCAAACATACCTTGTCCCTCAGGGCCTTTTCACAAGCTATCTCCTCTCCCTGGAATGTTCTTCCCCTTAGTCTTTGCAGCAGGTCTCCTTCTTGTTATTCAAAACTAAATTTAAGTGTCACTTCCTTAGAGAAATCTTCCCTGATCACCTAATCTAAGGTTGTTCTATCATATAACCCTACTTAAATTCCCTGCATACCATGTATCCCAATAAGAAATTATCTCTATTATTTTGCTTACCTACTATGGGTCTCTTTCTATTGGAATTTAAGCTCTATGAGGGCAGACACCTTGTCTGTTTCATTCGCTGTTGCATCTATAGTACTAGAACAGCTTTTGAAAAAATAGCAAGGTATTCAATAAATGACTGAATACCTTGAATGACTCAATTGCCCCCAAGTTAATGCTTATTTATGATTGTAAATCTTTAAGTAAATAAAACAACAGATTTTTTAAAGCATAGGACAAAAGATTGGACTAGCTAACCTTTAAACTCTTATCAAATCTTAAGATTCTATGGTTTTCTAGCCAAGTCCCTACATTTGTACAGCTTTTTTCCAGTTGCAAAGACATTCACAATTATTATCACTTTTGATCTTTTCAAGAACTCTCTGGAATTCCCAGGGCAAGATATTAATATAGATGAGGAAACTGCTTTATACTTTAGGTCAGGATAAGGCACATGCAAATGGAGAGAAATGCCTTTGCCAACTCACCCTTTAGCACACAGAGATGTATGCATCTCTGTTGGGGTTGGACTTCCATATCCTATACCCTTTCACTCAGCTGGGTCTATCAGAGAAACCCCTGTTACCGGAATGTGACCTTTTCCCAAAGCAGTTTCCTTGTAAAAGGAAACCATCTTCAGAAATAAGTGAGGTAAGATTCTCTGGCTAGCATAATGCGTTGGAACAGGCCCAAACCGTGATGAGTGGTATGTCTGACTATTTCCATGTCTACAAGTGAGCAGGGAGAAAAACAGATGGGCCAATTTTGCCCTCTTACAAAAAATTAAAAAAAAAAACCCAACAGTGTTTTCAATATGGTCTCCAATATGAATTTCTGTTTGGGGACTGAACAGCCAAAGAAATCATTTCAGGAAGACAACAATAAACTCAGTTATAAGCAAGCAGCATGCTTTTTGATTGATAGCATTCATTAAAGTGTGGACCAATAAATGAGCCAGACTTCTGCAGTTTATAACTGTCCTTGGATAAAACTTCAGGTAGAGACTGAACCTGTTGAAGCATGCCCAAATCTTCCACCTCCCATCTGTCAGTGCTAGGAGGTCTTCCCAGAGGGTCTTGTCCCTGTTAGTTCTACTAACAGAGTTGGTGTTTGTCTCTGGTCCCTGAAGAACCCTGCTTCACTCTGGAGAAGAGTACCCTCCCTGGTCTTATCTGGTCTAACCACAAAGAGGGTTAAAAGAACAGAGGAAAAGAACCCTGCTCTATGAGAAAGCAAGACATCAGTGGGGTTCAGAAAACAATTTTAGTCTTTAAGTTTGGGAAACATCATGCTTGATGAAAAGTAAAGGGAAATTCAGATAATCACCATGTGACCCTATTTGGAAAATAGGGAATGCATAATGATGGAGGACTTTAACAGTGCTTTATTTCACTCCTGGATCTCCCACTCCTCAACTGCCACCACCCCCTTATGTAGATCCCTGTTTACTCCCTTAGTTCCAAATGAAAATTCCCATTTTTGTTACATCAGCTAACATAACATGTTAAGGTATAGGTTTATAAGATAAGCATAACTGGAACAGAAAGTTGTGTGTGGGTGCAGGGGAACTGAAGTTTAGAGAATTAAAGAGGAGTCCAACCACGCAAGATGTCTCACAAAAGGCTGAGAAGTTTGGACATTCGTTTAAGAGCAATTTCTAACTTGGCCAGGAGAAGTCGGTGGGCAGTGGTTAATATGACAAAGAAGGAACTATTCATCAATCCTAGCTCTGTCATTACACATAGGTACAATAAAATATTTAGCGATAGGAATTTGAGCCATACCAGCAAGGCCTCATGACTTGTTGAGACCTCTTCACATGGACCCAGCCACTACCACACACTGAAATCCCAATAACAAAATAACGAGAATAACAATATTAGTCACTAACCTTTACTGAGCATTAATTATATCACAGGATTTTTCCAAGCATATCACACAAATTATTACTCCTCTAATTTAAGGCATTATAAGGGTTGGAGCCAAGATGGCCGAATAGGAACAGCTCCAGTCTACAGCTCCCAGCGTGAGTGACACAGAAGACGGGTGATTTCTGCATTTCCGACTGAGGTACCAGGTTCATCTCAATGGGGAGTGTCGGAAAGTGGGTGCAGAACAGTGGGTGCAGTGCACTGAGCGTGAGCCGAAACAGGGCGAGGCATCGCCTCACCCTGGAAGCACAAGGGGTCAAGGAATTCCCTTTCCTAGTCAAAGAAAGGGGTGACAGACAGCACCTGGAAAATCGGGTCACTCCCACCCTAATACTGCACTTTTCCAACGGTCTTAGCAAACAGCGCACCATGAGATTATATCCCGCGCCTGGCTGGGAGGGTCCTACGCCCACGGAGCCTCACTCATTGCTAGCACAGCAGTCTGAGATCAAACTGCAAGGTGGCAGTGAGGCTGGGGAAGGGGCGCCCACCATTGCTGAGGCTTGAGTAGGTAAACAAAGCAGCCAGGAAGCTTGAACTGGGTGGAGCCCACCGCAGCTCAAGGAGGCCTGCCTGCCTCTGTAGACTCCACCTCTGGGGGCAGGGCATAGCCAAACAAAAGGCAGCAGAATCCTCTGCAGACTTAAATGTCCCTGTCTGACAGCTTTGAAGAGAGTAGTGGTTCTCCCAGCACGAAGCTGGAGATCTCAGAACAGACAGACTGCCTCCTCAAGTGGGTCCCTGACCCCCGAGTAGCCTAACTGGGAGGCACCCCCCAGTAGGGGCAGACTGACACCTCACACGGCCGGGTACTCCTCTGAGACAAAACTTCCAGAGGAACGATCAGGCAGCAACATTTTCTGTTGACCAATATCTGCTGTTCTGCAGCCTCTGCTGCTGATACCCAGGCAAACAGGGTCTGGAGTGGACCTCCAGCAAACTCAAACAGACCTGCAGCTGAGGGTCCTGACTGTTAGAAGGAAAACTAACAAACAGAAAGGACATCTACACAAAACCCCCATCTGTACATCACCATCATCAAAGACCAAAGGTAGATAAAACCACAAAGATGGGGAAAAAACAGAGCAGAAAAACTGAAAACTCTAAAAATCAGAGCGCCTCTCCTCCAAAGGAACGCAGCTCCTCACCAGCAGTGGAACAAAGCTGGACAGAGAATGACTTTGACGAGTTGAGAGAAGAAGGCTTCAGACGATCAAACTACTCCGAGCTAAAGGAGGAAGTTTGAACCCATGGCAAAGAAGTTAAAAACATTGAAAAAAAATTAGACGAACGGCTAACTAGAATAACCAATGCAGAGAAGTCCTTAAAGGACCTGATGGAGCTGAAAACCAAGGCACGAGAACTACCTGACAAATGCACAAGCCTCAGTAGCTGATGTGATCAACTGGAAGACAGGGTATCAGTGATGGAAGATCAAATGAATGAAATGAAGTGAGAAGAGAAGTTTAGAGAAAAAAGAATAAAAAGAAACAAACAAAGCCTCCAAGAAATATGGGAGTATGTGAAAAGACCAAATCTACGTCTGATTGGTGTACCTGAAAGTGACGGGGAGAATGGAACCAAGTTGGAAAACACTCTGCAGGATATTATCCAGGAGAACTTCCCCAATCTAGCAAGGCAGGCCAACATTCAAATTCAGGAAATACAGAGAACGCCACAAAGATACTGCTCGAGAAGAGCAACTCCAAGACACATAATTGTCAGATTCACCAAAGTTGAAATGAAGAAAAAATGTTAAGGGCAGCCAGAGAGAAAGGTCGGATTACCCACAAAAGGAAGCCCATCAGACTAACAGCTGATCTCTCAGCAGAAACTCTACAAGCCAGAAGAGTAGGGGGCCAATATTCAACATTCTTAAAGAAAAGAATTTTCAACCCAGAATTTCATATCTGGCCAAACCAAGCTTCATAAGTGAAGGAGAAATAAAATCCTTTACAGACAAGCAAATGCTGAGAGATTTTGTCACCACCAGGCCTGCCCTAAAAGAGCTCCTGAAGGATGCACTAAACATGGAAAGTAAAAACTGGTACCAGCCACTGCAAAAACATTCCAAATTGTAAAGACCGTCGAGGCTAGGAAGAAACTGCATCAACTAATGAGCAAAATAACCAGCTAACATCATAATGACAGAATCAAATTCACACATAACAATATTAACCTTAAATATAAATGGGCTAAATGCTCCAATTAAAAGACACAGACTGGCAAATTGGACAAAGAGTCAAGACCCATCAGTGTGCTGTATTCAGGAAACCCATCTCACGTGCAGAGATACACATAGGCTCAAAATAAAGGTATGGAGAAAGATCTACCAAGCAAATGGAAAACAAAAAAAGGCAGGGGTTGCAATCCTAGTCTCTGATAAAATAGACTTTAAACCAACAAAGATCAAAAGAGACAAAGAAGGCCATTACATAATGGTAAAGGGATCAATTCAACAAGAAGAGCTAACTATCCTAAATATATATGCACCCAATACAAGAGCACCCAGATTCATAAGGCAAGTCCTTAGAGACCTACAAAGAGACTTAGACTCCCACACAATAATAATGGGAGACTTTAACACCCCACTGTCAACATTAGACAGATCAACGAGACAGAAAGTTAACAACGATATCCAGGAATTGAACTCAGCTCTGCACCAAGCAGACCTAATACACATCTACAGAACTCTCCACCCCAAATCAACAGAACATACATTCTTTTCAGCACCACACCACACCTATTCCAAAACTGACCACATACTTGGAAGTAAAGCTCTCCTCAGCAAATATAAAAGAACAGAAATTATAACAAACTGTCTCTCAGACCACAGTGCAATCAAACTTGAACTCAGGATTAAGCAACTCACTCAAAACCACCCAACTACATGGAAACTGAACAACCTGCTCCTGAATGACTACTGGGTACATAACGAAATAAAGACAGAAATAAAGATGTTCTTTGAAACCAATGAGAACAAAGACACAACATATAAGAATCTCTGGGACACATTTAAAGCAGTGTGTAGGGGGAAATTTATAGCACTAAATGCCCACAAGAGAAAGCAGGAAAGATCTAAAATTGACACCCTAACATCACAATTAAAAGAACTAGAGTAGCAGGAGCAAACACATTCAAAAGCTAGCAGAAGGCAAGAAATAACTAAGATCAGAGCAGAACTGAAGGAAATAGAGACACAAAAAAACCTTCAAAAAATCAATGAATCCAGGAGCTGGTTTTTTGAAAAGATCAACAGGATTGATAGACCGCTAGCAAGACTGATAAAGAAGAAAAGAGAGACAAATCAAATAGACGCAATAAAAAATGATAAAGGGGATATCATCACCAATCCCACAGAAATACAAACTACCATCAGAGAATACTCTAAACACCTCTATGCAAATAAACTAGAAAATCTAGAAGAAATGGATAAATTCCTCGACACATACACCCTCCCAAGACTAAACCAGGAAGAAGTTGAATCTCTGAATAGACCAATAACAGGAGCTGAAATTGAGGCAATAATTAATAGCTTACCAACCAAAAAAAGTCCAGGACCAGATGGATTCACAGCCGAATTCTACCAGAGGTACAAGGGGGAATTGGTACCATTCCTTCTGAAGCTATTCCAATTAATAGAAAAAGAGAGAATCCTCCCTAACTCATTTTATGAGGCCAGCATCATCCTGATACCAAAGCCTGGCAGAGACATAACAAATAAAGAGAATTTTAGACCAATATCCCTGATGAACATCGATGAAAAAATCCTCAATAAAATATGGGCAAACCGAATCCAGCAGCACATCAAAAAGCTTATCCACCATGATCAACTGGGCTTCATCCCTGGGATACAGGGCTGGTTCAACATTTGCAAATCAATAAACGTAATCCAGCATAGAAACAGAACCAATGACAAAAACCATATGATTATCTCAATAGATGCAGAAAAGGCCTTTGACAAAATTCAACAACGCTTCATGCTAGAAACTCTCAATAAATTAGGTATTGGTGGAACGTATCTCAAAATAATAAGAGCTATCTATGACAAACCCAAAGCCAATATCATACTGAATGGGCAAAAACTGGAAGCATTCCCTTTGAAAACTGGCACAAGACAGGGATGTCCTCACTCTCCACTCCTATTCAACATAGTGTTGGAAGTTCTGGCCAGGGCAATCAGGCAGGAGAAGGAAGTAAAGGGTATTCAATTAGGAAAAGAGGAAGTCAAATTGTCCCTCTTTGCAGATGACATGATTGTATATCCAGAAAACCCCATCGTCTCAGCCCAAAATCTCCTTAAGCTGATAAGCAACTTCAGCAAAGTCTCAGGATGCAAAATCAATGTGCAAAAATCAGAAGCATTCTTATACACCAATAACAGACAAACAGAGAGCCAAATCATGAGTGAACTCCCATTCACAATTGCTTCAAAGAGAATAAAATACCTAGGAATCCAACTTACGAGGGACGTGAAGGACCTCTTCAAGGAGAACTACAAACCACTGCTCAGTGAAATAAAAGAGGATACAAACAAATGGAAGAACATTTCATGCTCATGGGTAGGAAGAATCAATATCATGAAAATGGCCATACTGCCCAAGGTAATTTATAGATTCAATGCCACCCCCATCAAGCTACCAATGACTTCCTTCACAGAATTGGAAAAAACTATTTTAAAGTTCATATGGAACCAAAAAAAGAGCCCGCATTGCCAAGTCAATCCTAAGCCAAAAGAACAAAGCTGGAGGCATCACACTACCTGACTTCAGACTATACTACAAGGCTACAGTAACCAAAACAGCATGGTACTGGTACCAAAACAGAGATATAGACGAATGGAACGGAACAGACCCCTCAGAAATAATGCCACATATCTACAACCATGTGATCTTTGACAAACCTGACAAAAACAAGAAATGGGGAAAGGATTCCCTATTTAATAAATGGTGCTGGGAAAACTGGCTAGCCATATGTAGAAAGCTGAAACTGGATCCCTTCCTTACACCTTATACAAAAATTGATTCAAGATGGATTAAAGACTTAAATGTTAGACCTAAAACCATAAAAACCCTAGAAGAAAACCTAGGCAATACCATTCAGGACATAGGCATGGGCAAGGACTTCATGTCTAAAACACCAAAAGCAATGGTAACAAAAGACAAAATTGACAAATGGGATCTAATTAAAGTAAAGAGCTTCTGCACAGCAAAAGAAACTACCATCAGAGTGAACAGGCAACCTACAGAATGAGAGAAAATTTTTGCAATCTACCCATCTGACAAAGGGCTAATATCCAGAATCTACAATGAACTCAAACAAATTTACAAGAAAAAAATAAACAACCCCATCAAAAAGCGGGCAAAGGATATGAACAGACACTTCTCCAAAAGAAGACATTTATGCAGCCAAAAGACACATGAAAAAATGCTCATCATCACTGGCCATCAGAGAAATGCAAATCAATACCCAAATGAGATACCATCTCAAGCCAGTTAGAATGGTGATCATTAAAAAGTAAGGAAACAACAGGTGCTGGAGAGGATGTGGAGAAATAGGAACACTTTTACACTGTTGGTGGGACTGTAAACTAGTTCAACCATTGTGGAAGTCAGTGTGGCGATTCCTCAGGGATCTAGAACTAGAAATACCATCTGACCCAGACATCCCATTACTGGGTATATACCCAAAGGATTATAAATCATGCTGCTATAAAGACACATGCACACGTATGTTCATTGCAGCACTATTCACAATAGCAAAGACTTGGAACCAAGCCAAATGTCCAACAATGATAGACTGAATCAAGAAAATGTGGCACATAAACACCATGGAATACTATGCAGCCATAAAAAATGATGAGTTCATGTCCTTTATAGGGACATGGATGAAGCTGGAAACCATCATTTTCAGCAAACTATCGCAAGGACAAAAAACCAAACACTGCATGTTCTCACTCATAGGTGGGAATTGAACAATGAGAACACATGGACACAGGAAGGGGAACATCACACACCAGGGCCTGTGGTGGGGTGGGGGAGGGGGGAGGGATAGCATTAAGAGACATACCTAATGTTAAATGACGAGTTAATGGGTGCAGCCCACCAACATGGCACATGCATACATATGTAACTAACCTGCACATTGTGCACATGTACCCTAAAACTTAAAGTATAATTAAAAAAAGACATTATATAAGTCTCTGGGGGTAATTAAAACATTATAAGTTATCTGGGGGTAATACATTTATCCATTATCAATCACTATCATCTAAATATTCGTTAGATCATCACATTAATTAAAAATTGTATACAGAGAAATAACATGATGAAAAAGTTTCTGGAAGATTCATTTGACATCTGTGTGGAAAACCAATTAGGACTAGAAAGAAGCCAGAGCCCTGCCCACAAGTTAAGAGGCTGTTTTATAGGAAATTCTATTGCCAAATAAAAGAATAAGTTGTAACTGATACATCTTATAAGTTTTAAAAATTTGGAAATGTATGTGTGTGTTTGTGTGTGCCTATGTGTCTCTGTTCATACTAGAAAACAAATCCAATCTGAAGGGCTCTGTTAAGAAATAAACGTAAAGCTGTAGATATACAAAGGGAAACCCAGACTTCGTTTTGGAGTTGCTGCTAGAGAGAGCTGAATTACTCTGCATAAGAATATTCATATTTGCATAATACATTTATATTTCTCCTGGGAGGATAGGAGCAAAAGGAAAAGAAAAGGGAAAAAAGCCACCAAGAGAGAAAAAGGAAACTGAGCCACATGGTAGGAGACTAGAGCTTGGGTTACAGAAATGGCTGAAGGACTTTGAATGACAGAGATGGCTACCACTTTATTTGAAGTTGTTTGCATGCCTGTAGTAAAGATCCCTCCATATCCCCTATGCTTCAGTAAAATATGCTGTTTGTTTGAGTCAACATAGTGTAGAAAAGAAATAGCACACACACCATAGTGAGATCTTGAAATAAAACAGACTCAGCAATGTCAAGAGCTCAGAGCTAGAGGTGACATCATTAACATTAGCACCCTGGAAACTCACAGCTTGAAAAGAGCTTTGGACTGCCCATAATCTCTAGGATGGAGGTTCGAGCTAATCTTATCTAGATTTTAAGGATGATGAGGGTAATCCTAGTTGACTTCTAGATTACATATGTATAGGATTTTCCTAAAGTGAAATGCAAAAGCAACAGGAGCTAGGAAGTTTTCCAATCCAATTTGGTTGCCATAGGCCTCTGGACTATATTTTTCCTTTTCTTCTTCTTTTCTTTATTTAAAATATTTTTCTGTTTTCCTAGTTTTTCTGTTTTCCCCTCTCACTCAAGGCTGGAAATGGTAAATTGCAAAAAAAAAAAAAAAAAAAAGGTACAGTAATTCCAATCCCAGCTAGATCACGCCTACAATCTGCAATCTGAGATGTATGAAGAAAGAAAACTGATCAACGTATAAGAATATTGCAAGCCATATGCCAGTGTCAGGTGGCAAAGCTGCAGCTGCGCTATCAATTAGAACATTCTAATACCCAGTTATGAAGACTGACACCTTGGAAGTAATTAAGTACTGGATATTTTTAGGTAATTGCTGTTGCAGGACCACACAACCTGTGCATTTGGGAGACCAAAGGCTTGATAGTGGCTTCTTCCTCGGAGGCTGTACTATCTTAATTGTCCCTAATCTCCTCAACACCTACGGTGTTTAGTGATTGCCTCAAGCATAGCAATAGGTCAAACATGAACCAAGGGGGAACCATTGCCTTATTTTTTTCCTTGCTAAGTATCATGAAAAGCAGCAGGGGCATATTGGAATATCAGACTAAATCACAATGACAGAAAAAACCCATTGACATGCCAGATTCCCATTAAGAGTATACACTGCTACAGCTAATTTCCTATGGCTAGTAGGGGATTCTAGGAGGCAATAATCATTCTGTCAAGATGCTAAAATTGTCAAAGATGTCTTTCTAACAGAAAAAAAAAGAGAGAAAATCTTAGCTAATTATTATTTAGTTAGCATATCAGTAGCGTGGGTCCCCACCATGTCAGTCATCAAGCCCTAAGCCACACATTGTAGGGGCAACAGAAAGGGGCTTAATGCCAATAACAAAGAATTCACAGCAGCACTTCTGCATGGAATCAGGATTGTCAAACTAGAAGCAGCCTTGGGAATCAGCTGCCTGAGTGTTTCTCAGCTTGATCTATACATTGAAATCACCTGGGAGCTTTTAAAAACTGCCTGGGCTTCAACTTCAATTAATCAAATTAAAATTTGTGGGGGAAGGGGTCTCTGGACATTGATGTATTTTATAGCTCCCCAGGCAATTCTGATATGCAGTCAAAGTGGAGAACCACTTATTCATCCAACTCCCTAATGTTACAGGTTAGAGATCTGAGACCCACAGAGAAGAAATGCTTTATCCAAGGTCATACACTGCGTGGCAATTCTAGACCTAGAATTAATCCTCTGGACTCTCAGTGGGTGCTCTTTTTCCCCTAATGAAATGAGGCTTCCAATTCAAGGAACTGAGACTTAGAGAAGGTAAAGAACTTGCTCAAGATCACACACCTTGTGGCAGAACTGAGATTTGAACCCAGGCAGTCTGATTACACAGTCTGTGCATTTAGCTGCTACAGTGTTTACATCTCAAAACAAAGCTGATCAACAGGATCAGGCTTAGTGCCAAATGATATGGAGACCAGCAGTGCTAGAGGAATGCAGAGAAGGAGGAGGCTAAATCTGAGCAGGACCTAGAGATTCAGGCAGGATTTGGAGAAGTTGACTTGCCAGGTTGAGGGGAGTTGTGGCAAGAGTGACGTCAGTGAAGGTGTAAATATGGGAATCCACAAGGTGTTAGAAGGAAGTCAGTGACAACTTTTTAAAAAATTAATTTCAAACTTAAATGTTGCATGAATAGTACAGAGAACTCCTGTATACCCTTTATGCAGGTTCAGCAATTTTTAACATTTTGCCTCATTTGCTTTCTCTCTGCCTCTCTCTCTTCTCTATTACACACACACACACACACACACACACACACACACACACACATTAATCAGCGTTGTTTGGGGATGCAAATAGCATGGTAGCTAAATGTACTGACTATATATATATTTAAATGTATATACACACTCATATATATGTCACATATAGAATTTATTATATATAATTAATTGGCATATATGACATAGAAATTTATATATCATGTTTGATATATTTATATATGATTTATTTTTATGAACCTGTTAAAGGTAGATCACATACATCAATTCCCTTTACCCCTTAATACTTCAGTTTGTATCTCCAAAGGACAAAAATATTATTTTAGATAACCACAATACAGTTATTAAATTCAGGAAATTTAACATTGTTATTTTATCTTATCTACGGTCTATACTCTAATTTTTTTCCCAATAATATCAGTTACTGCATTTTTTTAGCATTCTTTTTTTTCCCATATGTTATTGGGGTACAGGTGGTATTTGGTTACATAAGTAAGTTCTTTAGTGGTGATTTGTGAGATTTTGGTGCAGTATACACTGCAGTATACACCAAGCAGTATACACTGCACCCTAATTGTAGCCTTTTATCCCTCGCACCCTCCCACTCTTCCCCCCAAGTCCTCAAAGCCCATTGTATCACTCTTATGCCTTTGCAACCTCGTAGCTTAGCTGCCACATATCAGTGAGAACATACAGTGTTTGGTTTTCCATTCCTGAGTTACTTCACTTAGAAGAAGTCTCCAATCTCATCCAGGTCGCTGTGAATGCTGTTAATTCATTCCTTTTTATGGCTGAGTAGTATTCCATCGTATATATATACAACAGTTTCTTCATCCACTCATTGACTGATGGGCATTTGGGTTGGTTCCACGATTTTGCAATTGTGAATTGTGCTGCTATAAACATGCACGTGCAAGTATCTTTTCTGAATAATGACTTCTTTTCCTCTGGGTAGATACCCAGTAGCGGGATTGCAGGATCAAATAGTAGTCCTACTTTTAGTTCTTTAATGAATCTCCACACTGTTTTCCACAGTGGATATATTAGTTTACATTCCCACCAGCAGGGTTGAAGTGTTCCCTGATCACTGCATCCATGCCAACATCTACTGTTTTTTCATTTTGTTATTATGGCCATTGTTGCAGGAGTAAAGTGATATCGCATTGTGGTTTTGATTTGCATTTCCCTGATCATTAGTGATGTTGAGTATTATTTCATATGTTTGTTGGCCATTTGTATATCTTCTTTTGAGAATTGTCTATTCATGTCCTTAACCCACTTTTTGATGGGATTGTTTGCTTGTTTCTTACTGATTTGTTTGAGTTCATTGTAGACTCTGAATATTAGTTCTTTGTCAGATGTATAGATTGTAAAGGTTTTCTCCCACTCTGTGGGTTGTCTGTTTACTCTGCTGACTGTTCCTTTTGCTGTGCAAAAGCTCTTTAGTTTAATTAAGTCCCAACTATTTATCTTTGTTTTTATTGCATTTGCTTTTGGGTTCTTGATCATGAAATCCTTGCCTAAGCCAATGTCTAGAAGGGTTTTTCCAATGTTATATTCTAGAATTTTTATAGTTTCAGGTCTTAAGTCCTTAATCCATCTTGAGTTGATTTTTGTATAAGGTGAGAGATAAGGATCCAGTTTCATTCTCCTACATGCGGCTAGCCAATTATCGCAGCACCATTTGTTGTAAAGGGTGTCCTTTCCCCACTTTATGTTTTTGTTTGCTTTGTCAGAGATCAGTTGGCTGTAAGTATTTGGGTTTATTTCTGGGTTCTCTATTCTGTTCCACTGGTCTATGTGCCTATTTTTATAACAGTATGATGCTGTTTCGGTGACTATGGCCTTATAGTATAGTTTGAAATCAGGTAGTGTGATGCCTCCAGATTTGTTCTTTTTGCTTAGTCTTGCTTTGGCTATGCGGGCTCTTTTTTTTTGTTCCATAAGAATTTTAGAATTGTTTTCCTATTTCTGTGAAGAATGACAGTGGTATTTGATGGGGATTGCATTGAATTTGTAGATTGCTTTTGTCAGTACAGTCATATTCACAATATTGATTCTACCCAATCCATGAGCATGGGATGTGTTTCCATTTGCTTGTGTCGTCTATGGTTTCTTTCAGGAGTGTTTTGTAGATTTCCTTGTAGAGGTCTTTTGCCTCCTTGGTTAGGTATATTCCTAAGTATTTTATTTTTTGGCAACTATTGTAAAAAGGGTTGAGTTCTTGATTTGATTCTCAGCTTAGTCACTGTTGGTGTATAGGAGAGCTACTGATTTGTGTACATTAATTTTGCATCTGGAAATTTTGCTGAATTCTTTCATCAGTTCTAGAATCTTTTTGGAGGACTCTTTTGGGGTTTTCTAGGTATACAATCATATTATTCAGCAAACAGCAACAGTTTGACTTCCTCTTTACCGATTTGAATGCCTTTATTTCTTTCTCTTGTTTGATTGCTCTGGCTAGGACTTCCAGTACTATGGTGAAGAGGAGTGGTGAGAGTGGGCATCCTTGTCTTGTTCCAGTTCTCAGAGGGAATGCCTTCAACTTTTCCCCATTCAGTATTATGTTGGCTGCAGGTTTGTCATAGATGGCTTTTATTACATTAAGGAATGTCCCTTATATGCCGATTTTGCTGAGTTTTAATCAGCAAGGGATGCTGGATTTTGTCCAATGCTTTCACTGCATCTATTGAGATGATCATGTGATTTTTGTTTTTAATTCCGTTTATGTGGTGTATCTCATTTATTGACTTGTGTATGTTAAACCATCCCTGCATCCCTGGTATGAAACCCACTTGATCGTGGTGGATTATCTTTTTGATATGTTGTTGGATTCAGTTAGTTAGTATTTTCTTAAGGATTTTAGCATCTATGTTCATCAAGGATATCCATCTATAGTTTTCTTTTCTGGTTATGTCCTTTTCTGGTTTTGGTATTAGGGTGATACTGGCTGTATAGAATGAATTAGGGAGGGTCCCTTCTTTCTCTATCTTGTGGAATAGTGTCAAAAGGATTGGTACCAATTCTTTGAATGTCTGGTAGAATTCTGCTGTTAATCCGTCTGGTCCTGGACTTTTTTGTTGGTAATTTTTAAATTACCAATTCAATCTCACTGCTTGTTATTGGTCTGTTCAGGGTATCTAATTCTTCATAATTTAAGTTAGGAAGATTGTATTTTTCCAGGAATTTATTCATCTCTTCTAGGTTTTCTAGTTTATGTGCGTAAAGATGTTCATAGTAGCCTTGAAGGCTCATTTGCATTTCAGTGGTGTCAGCTGCACTATCTCCTGTTTTGTTTCTTACTGAGGTTATTTGGATTTTTTCTCTTCTTTTATTGGTTAATCTTGCTAATGGTCTATCAATTTTATTTATCTTTTCAAAGAACCAGCTTTTGGTTTCATTTATCTTTTGTATTTTTTTTGTTTCAATTTCATTTAGTTCTAATCTGATCTTGGTAATTTCTTTTCTTCTTCTGGGTTTTGGTTTGGTTTGTTCTTGTTTCTCTAATTCCTTGAGATGTGACCTTAGAATGTCAGTTTGTACTCTGTCAGTCTTTTTGATGTAGGCTTTGGGACTATGAACTTTCCTCTTAGCACCACCTTTGCTGTATCCCCAAGGTTTTGATGGGTTGTGTCATTATTGTCGTTCAGTTCAAATAATTTTTTAATTTTAATCTTAATTTCACTTTTGACGCAATGCTCATTCAGGAGTAGGCTATTTAATTTGAATGTATTTGCATGGTTTTGAAGGGTTTTTTTGGAGTTGATTTCCAGTTTTATTCCACTTTAGTCTGAGAGAGTGCTTGATATAATTTTAATTTTCTTAAATTTATTGAGGCTCATTCCATGGCCTATCATATGGTCTATCTTGGAGAAAGTTTCATGCGCTGTTGTATAGAATTTGTATTTTATGGTTGTTCGGTGGAATGTTCTGTACGTATCTGTTAAGTCCATTTGCTCCAAGGCGTAGTTATATCCATTGTCTCTTTGTTGACTTGCTGTCTTGATGACCTGTCTAGTGCTGTCAGTGGAGTATTGAAGTCCCCCACTATTATTGTCTTGCTGTCTTTTGTTAGGTCTGTCAGTAATTGTTTTGTAAATTGGGAGCTCCAATTTACTAATTGTTTTGTAAATTGGGAGCTCCAGTGTTAGGTGCAAGTATGTTTAGGATTGTGATATTTTCCTGTTGGACAAGGCCTTTTACCATTATATAATGTTCCTCTTTGTCTCTTTCAACTGCTGTTGCTTTAAAGTGGTTTTATCTGATACAAGAATAGCTACCCCTGCTCGCTTTTGGTGTCCATTTGCATTAATGCCTTTTTCCATCCCTTTACTTTAAATTTATGCGAGTCCTTATGTGTTAAGTGAGTCTCCTGAAGGCAGTAGATAGTTGGTTAGTGAGTTTTTATCCATTCTGCAGTTCCGCATCTTTTAAGTGGAGCATTTAGGCCATTTACATTCAATGATAGTATTGAGATATGAGGTACCATTGCATTCATCACGCTATTTGTTGCCTGTGTACCTTGTTTTTTGGTTTTGCTTTTTAACTTGTATTTTTGTTTTATATATCCTGTGTGATTTATGCTTTAAAGAGGTTCTGTTTTGATGTGTTTCCAGGATTTGTTTCAAGATTTAGAGCTCCTTTTAGCAGTTCTTGCAGTGGTGTCTTGGTAGTGCTGAATTCTCTCTGCATTTGTTTGTCTGAAAAAGACTGTATCTTTTCTTCAAATATGATGCTTAGTTTCACTGGATACAAAATTCTTGGCCGATAATTGTTTAGTTTGAGGAGGTTGAAGACAGGGCCCCAATCTATTCTATCTGGTAGGGTTTCTGCTAAAAAATCTGCTGTTAATCTGACAGGTTTTCCTTTATAGGTTACCTGATGCTTCTGTCTCACAGCTCTTAAGATTCTTTCCTTCGTCTTAACTTTAGATAACCTGATGACAATGTGCCTAGGCAATGATCTGTTTGCGATGAATTTCCCAAGTGTTCTTTGTGCTTCTTGTATTTGAATGTCCAGGTCTCTAGCAAGGCTAGGGAAGTTTTTCTTGATTATTTCCCCAAATATGTTTTCCAAACTTTCAGATTTCTCTTCTTCCTCAGGAATACTGATTATTCTTAGGTTTGGTTGCTTAACATAATTCCAGACTTCTTGGAGGCTTTGTTCATATTTTCTTATTCTTTTTTCTTTGTCTCTGTTGGATTGGCTTAATTCAAATACCTTGTCTTCGAGCTCTGAATCCCTTTCTTCTACTTGTCCAATTCTATTGATGAGACTTTCCAGAGAATTTTGCATTTCTATAAATGTGTCCATTGTTTCCTGAAGTTTTGATTGTCTTTTATTTATGCTATCTATTTCCTTGAATATTTCTCTCTTCACTTCTTGTATCATTTTTTGGATTTCTTTACATTTGGCTTCACCTTTCTCTGGTGCCTCCCTTATTACCTTAATAACTAACCTCCTGAATCCTTTTTCTGGTAAGTCAGGGATTCCTTCTTGCTTTGGGTCCATTGCTGGTGAACTAGTGTGATTTTTGGGGGGTGTTAAAGAGCCTTGTTTTGTCATGTTACCAGAGTTGGTTTTCTGATTTCTTCTCATCTGGGTAGGCTCTGTCAGAGGGAAGGTCTAGGGCTGAAGGCTGTTGTTCAGATTCTTTTGTTCCATGGGGTGTTCCCTTGATGTAGTACTCTCCCCCTTTTCCTATGGCTGTGGTTTCCTGTGAGCCAAGCTGTAGTGATTATTGTCTCTCTTCTGGGTCTAGCCACCCAGCTAGTCTGCCAAGCTCTGGGCTGGTACTGGGGATTGTCTGCACAGAGTCCTGTGATGTGAACTTTCTATGGGTCTCTCAGCCGTGGATACCAGCACCTGTTCCAGTGGAGGTGGCAGGGGGAGTGAAATGGACTCTGTGAGGGTTCTTAGCTTTGGTGGCTTAATGCTCTATTTTTGTGCTGGTTGGCATCCTGCCGGGAGGGGGCGCTTTCCAGAAAGCATCAGCTGTGGTAGTATGGAGAGGAACTGGCAGTGGGCAGGGCCCTAGAACTCCCAAGATTATATGCCCTTTGTCTTCAGCTGCCAGAGTGGATAGGAAAGGCCCATCAGGTGGGGGGCAGGGCTAGGTATGTCTGAGCTCAGACTCTCTTTGGGCAGGTCTTGCTGCGGATGAGTGTTTGGGTTATCTCCCAGGTCCTGCAAGAGCAGTCCCCTTCCTTCAGCGGGTCTGTGGGTCCTCTCAGGATTGCTGATTTATTCTTGCAGTGGATCTGAAGCTACAATTCATGATGTGAGCCTCCGCACGCTGCTCTCTACATCCGAGTCGGGGCTGCGATCTAGTCCTGCCTCCCATCTGCCATGATCTTATTGTGTCTCTTCAGTTATCACCTTTTGGTTCCTCCAGTACAAAAACCAACCTAGCATCATGCATTACATTTAATTATCATGCCCCTTTAGTTTCCTTTAATCTCAAATGGTTCTACAGCCTTTCTTTGTCTTTCATAACACTGACATCTTTGAAGAGTATAGGCCTGTTATTTTATAGATCATTCCTCAATTTTGGTTTGTTTGATGTCTCCTTATGATTGGATTCAGGCTATGCATTACCAGCCAGAAAACTACATTAATGACATGTTCTATTCAGAACACCATATTTAGAGGACACAATATCTACCTGTGACATTGATTTTGATCACCCAGTCAAGATATTGTCCAGTTTTTTCACTATATACTCTTCTTCAATTCATAATTAAAATGCAATCTATGAAGAAACACTGAAACTATGCAAATATCTATTTACTCATCAAATTCTCCCCTGCCATAGTTAGGATTTATTGATGATTCTTGCCTCAAGCCTCTGTACTACGATGGCAGCATAATGGTGATTTTCAGCTCTACTATTCCTTCCACAGATATCAGTCAGCATGCTACCATAAAAAAGAGCCCCTCCTTCTCATTTGTTTATCTATTTATTATTGGTGTACACTTTAATGGTTCCTACACCTGCCTGTGCCATTCACAATAGGGACTAGCTAAAATATTATAACAGACGCCTTCAGAGGTTTCAAACATATGCAAAAAGCTTTAGCTTCTGTAAGAGATAAAGAAAGCATGAGTATCCAGAGGTAAAGGGAAAAAAAGCTAATAAACCTATAGAAAATCCTGGTGGTGTGTTAAATCAGACATAATGCCCATTAAATGCAGTTATTTGTGGTAATAAACCCAAAATCCAAACAAAACCACTTTGTTGTTTGCTTGAAAGCACTGTACCTATTTACATGTAGCACCTCAATTTTCAACCACTAGCTCAGCAAGGATTGTTCCAGGAACCTAGTTTTGTCAAAAAAAAATTGAATTTAGCTAAATGCATCATGACAGTTGGATTTCTCACAGCTCCAGAAATAGATATACATTCTTGGGGTGGGTTGGCAGAGAGTGAGGGATTGGACTGCAGGAGGTGGTAATTAATCTGATAAAAATCATTCAAACTGTGAAAAAATTAATCCTGCTGAGATTTCAGGGTGTGCTCACAGTTCAGTTAGGGGTTGTACAAACCACATCAGCCACACTGAGATACTTTAACAATTAAGATCTGATGAGGCCCAGGGGAGACTTTGTTATCTTTAGATTTAAAAATCAGGACTGCAAATCCAAAGAGCACTTTATAGACCAGTAGATTTGGAATTGGGTTTAAACAAGTCATGTGAGGACTATGCACAAAATTTCTTCATTAAAGCATACAGAGAAGGCCATATCTTTTCCCAAGTGTCTTTATTTTTCCTTTTTATTTTACCCCCTTCCTAAGGCTGGTCTCAAATGTGAGTTCCTTTGGTCACAGCCAAGTTTGGGCAGGCCAGGTAAATTTTGGATTGCCTTCTGCTGAATCCCTCTCAAAGAAAGGCTCCAAAGCAAGAATTACCTTACACTTTCTGAAACTGAAAATGTCATTTATGGTTTAAAAAGGCCAATACCAACTTTGACTCATGCTGTCTTACAAAGGAGTTTTGTGCTACCTAAGATGTAAAAAGCTTTCAGGAAGACGTGATCTGTATAAGAAAATGTTGAAATGCTTTGGAAATATCAATAGTTTATGGGCCTAAGAAGACAGTTTTTTAAAAGATCTCATCCCAGAAAATTGAGAACACAGGACTGATGTAAATATATAAAAACAGGGATTTCTTGGCACTTATTTTATCAGACTTTGGTTATATTTTTAAGCTTTTTTGGGAAAGGGACAAATGCTGCTTGTAAGGTAATAATTATAACAGGTTTACATGAAGGGTTCGAGTTTTAAAAACCAAAAGTGAATTTTCTAATTTCAAACCGTATGATGGATCAGTCAATCCATTGAAATGATTCTTTTGCACTAACAAAGCCTGACTTTCTGAGTTCTTCCACGATAAGAACCTTGAACATTTAGTTGGTAACCAAGTAGTGAGTTCATTGCCTTTTGTGGAGAATTTCAGTTTTGGTCCCTGCCAGGTCTAAAACAGAGGAGTACTGGCTGTTGTGCACAAACCACCCACAGGGTGCTTTAAAGAACTCTTGACATGTTGGAGACACAAGATTCAAATTTGCATTACGCTGCTATAATATTGTTCAATTTCTGAAATGACTTTGTGATCTTTAGAATGATGGGATTTCTCATAGAACTCTTTGGCCTTGAAACATACTTATTCACAACATTTGTCATATGCAGCGACATTCAACTACAGCAGAGTAAATAGGTTTAAAACTGTGAGTTCCGCCTGCTGGAATGCTTTATCATTATGCCTTGGCATCCTCAAATGCAATAAATGTGGAAATTCGGAATTGAAGGGCTTGATTTCTAGTCTCATTGGCCTCTCTCCCTTTGAATTAATGTGCTGCCATTGAGTTCAGCAATAAAGCACCTCATGCTAACAGAGAGAAAATATCAACTTTCTTCCTGTGCATATGTGAATTTGGCAAAATAGCAGTAAGAAGGCAATATAAAAGTAAAAATGATTTAGCTGTCATGAATATGAGAAGGTGAATTTAATGCATAACTAACATCCTGCAGAATTTGTGGTTCTGGCATATTGGGGGAGGTAAAACATTAATTGAGTTAAGCTTTGGAAGAAAACCATTTTTCAAATGATAAAAGCAAAGTAGAATTCCGGATACTTTTCTCAATATAATGTTACATTTAAATCACCTTATCATCATCATCATTAACAACAAAGAATTGCTGTTTAAAATTTTCTGTTTCTAGTCATGAAAAGCATAGAGAAGGCATGATCTATATTATCGCCATTACTAGCTCGAATGGTCTTGATTGGTTCCTCTCTTCTTCCAGTGTGCTGCTCCTGACAGCTGAAGCCATCTGCAGAGTGAGCCACAAGCTCTGAGACCAACTTGTTCCTCATCAAGGAAGGAATTGAAGGAACATTAGTTCAAAGGGTCCAGCTGATGATCTTGCTGGCTCCAACCTTGTTTGACAAAAATTTCTCATCATTCGCAACTTTCGTTTCCCCTTCTTCCTTTAAGTTTCAAAACCACACAACCCAGTTGTCAGTTACCAGGCTTCCACCTCACCAAATAGCTTCTTGTGTCCATGTATGCATATTTCCTGCTTCTAAACTATACAGTGCTATTCTCCTCCACCCTTCCAGGATAATTGTGCCCTTGATGGATATCCCTGAGGCTGGCCATTTATCCGAACTGCTTCATGCACTAGCTCTTGCTGGACATGGAGTTGAGTCTGTTGCTGAGTTGGGATCATCCCAACATGCTGGCTTAATTTCCAGTTCCTGATCTCTCTTGCCTGGCCTGTCCTGCTGCCTTCTAACATTTCTAACACCATTTCATATATTCACGACTTTGGGCATAAGCTGGCTTGCATGACCAACTATTTGCCTTATGTATTCTGGGGAAAAGCCACTTCCTAGTTTTTCTTCCTCTACCACTTATTAAACAAAATTTCCCTTGTCTTTTTTCCCCAGGCCCTTTTTCTTGCCACCAATCCAAGTTGTGATTTTATTCCCCTGTAAGAATATGAGCTCCATAGGGTCAGAAATCTTGTATCCCCGAAACTTAGCATAGTAGGTACTCAATAACTATTTGCCAAAAAATAATTTGTTTTAAGCAATTTTGGCATATTTATTTATTTCCTCTCTGTCTTATCCACTGAAAAGATCTTTTTACAATTATAAGCCTAGACCAGCACACAGTGCCTGGTATATAATAGGAGCTTAAAGAATGTTGAATGAGTAAAAATAAATTTTTCCAATGAAATACACCTCAGATGGGTAGAAATATGCATTAATATACAAAAAGTTAGAGTAGGTGGCCTAAGAAAGCCTGTATTTCAGGAGAATTACAGGCATGTAAAGTGCATAAAACGTATTTCTAAAATTCCTACAGGTTATCAAAGGCCAGGGCTCGGACAATAGTGTGACAAGCAAGGCACTTCCCTTGGACACAAAATATCCGGGGCAGCAAAAGACTCAGAATTCAGATGACTAGCATTTTAAAGCAATATTTTTTAAAATCAAAATTAATGTAAAAATACATAGTGAACAGAATATAAAAAATTTAAATAAAAATAGTAGCAATGTAGTGCCTAGCCATATTAGAGCCTGTGGCAAAATAAAAAAATAGGAAAATTGATTATTATCTATAGTGTCTCCTGACTTCTAAAGATGATGGATCCCAAACAAAAGGTAAAACTAGGTTGCGACATGAGAATGTAAATTGTACAAGCCGAGAGAAAAGTAAAATTGCTCTCTATAAGAAAGGGGGTAGACGTGGAATAGAATCTAGGAGAGGGCAGGAGGGCAGAGAAGCTGGAGAGACAGAAATATTGGAGGAAAGAGGAAGGGAAAAAACAGGGGAAAATCAGATAGGAAGAAGACTTTGGGTGAGATATGTCCAATAAGGGAATCAGATTAAATTTCCTTCTGTTATGCACAATGTAACCCAGTCTTCCATTTCCCTATGAAATATTAAGCAAAATGCACATTTCCCTTCAATGCTTTGGGAAGTGGATTTATTTGGGGGGATGAATGACAGAGTTCTGTGTTTTGTCTCAGGAAAGGCATAGGGCAGGAGCGGAGACTATGCAAGGAGTTTCAAGGAGGATACAGTCTGTTCCTTCTTCATTTAATCAGTCACCAAGTTCTAGCAATGCTACCACTTAAATATTTCTTGATTCTGTCTACTTCCTTATGTCTCTACTGCTACCATCACCTTACCTCCTAACTAATTTAAAAGGTCTCACTTTCCCTGCTCTTCAATTCATGCCCATGCTGCAGCCAATGAGCTTTCCAAAAATCTCATGTCAATCCCACTGCTCCTGGAATAATCTAAATGCTTCAACATGGCTTCAAAGTCCTTCATGATCTTGCCCCAGTATTATCTTTTACCATACCTCATTATACCCAATGCACCAGATGCATGAGACTTCTTTAAGTTTTTTGAGTGAATGAAAGATGATAAAGTGGGAAAAATTAAGAAGCATAAAGGTAGTACATAAGAAAACAGTTGCAAATTAAAGAGCTAGACACCAAAATTACAATCATTAAAAGAACAAGGGGATAAAGCCAATCAAGTATAAGATCTGCTTCATCACACCCAAACTCTTCCCAAAGAAATTCATTTGGTTTACGGCACAGTTATCCCTCCGTATCTACAGGAAACTGGTTCCAAGTACCCCCACAGATACCCAAATCCAAGGATGCTCAAGTCCCTGATATAAAATGGTGTGGTATTTGCATATAACCTGCATACATCCTCCTTTATACTTTAAATCATCTCTATATTACTTATAATATCTAATATAAATTAAATGCTACATAAATAGTTGTTATGCTGTATTGGCTTTTTATCTGTATTATTTTTAATTGTTGTATTGGTTTTGGTTTTATTGTTTTTTAAAAAAATATTTTTAATCTGTGGTTGGTTTAATCCACAAATGCAGAACCCATGGACATGGAGACTCAACTGTATATCATTATTTTCTTATTTTATTCTGTAGTCCAAGTCACCAATAGTGTGATATTGAAATAGATATTAAGTTTATTGGCTTTGACTGAATTATATACATCCCACATAAAGACAGAACCCTGGTTATTATATCCAGAGCAGAAAAAAAATTAGCAAATTCTTTAACAAAAATCCTAATTACATTTCTTTTGTAAAATATTCATTTATCTGCTTAAAACAAGATGGATTACTTTCATTAAAGTTATTAATGCCCATTAGTAAAGAATAATGTGCTTGAACTTTCCATGTTCTTAGATTGACCACAGGGACACACACTTCACCAATGCTGGCATGCTGTCATTTAAAATCAAGGTGCCAAGTCTATCTAAAGCTAAAAGGCTATTCTTCTCAATAGAGGTAAAAAATTGAGCACAGACATATGGATTTGCTGGTTGTTCTCTTTTCTCCTTGGGCTTTTCTGTTGCTCTTGGATATGGAGAATTACCTAAATTCTAGCGCTATGCTGTCCAGTATGGTAGCCACTAGCCACTTATGGCTATTTAATTTTAAATTTATTACAATTAAATAAAATTTAAAATTATGTTCCTCCATCACACTAGCCACATTTCAAGTGCTCAATAGCCACATATAGCTAGTAGTCGCTGTACTGGACAGAGCAGATATAGAATATTTCCATAATCACAGAAGGTTCTAATGGACCGAACTGTTCCAGTACATTCCAAAGCCCCCACTCCCAGTACAAGGATTCAAATGGAGCTCTAATATCTCAGCTTCCCCCCTCCTGACATTCTGAAAAGATTTAGATATTGAAATAAATCCCCTATTATACCTCAGCCTCAGTCAAAGTGGAGACTTTGACAGTTTCATTACTGCTTTATCAAGTCACTTCATGATTTTTTAAAAATTATTATTCTAAAAACCCATTTATCCAGACCGGATTTAGTAGCTGTTTGAAGTCTATTCATTTAATAGAAACTGACTTCCAGCACATGATTCCTGGCTTCCTTGCCCCCTAATGTGCTCTATACCTAGCAGCACTCACAGTTATGTCCTTTCCAAGAAAGCTTCCTTCCATCAGCCACATTCACAGATCCATTTAAAATCATGTTCAGGCATTTGCTTTATGTTTTCACAGTCACAGGAAATTACTTTTTTCACTCAAGTTTCATTTCTTTCTTTCCATTTTATTTTTATCTTCTTCAGGAAAAGACTGTCTACCACGGCAATAAAGTATTTGTGCTCTCTGCAGCCAGACAATTGAAGAAGAAACACTGACAAGCATATTGCTATATCAATAATGCACTGTCCTTCACAGACAAAAGGCACAGCTACTGACCCACCTCTAGTAAAGCGCAAGCCTTGAACTGTGTCGCCAGAGGTGAGAATGTATTTGACTTAATCCATCTGATAATGATCATTTGTGTATTAGCTGCCTGGACTTAGGGTGCCATCTGTGGCCAGATTGGGGCTTAATCTGTGACCAGGGCCAGGACTCAGACTTGACTACAGTTAGGAAATGATTTTGTGGCCAGAATCAATGCTCAACTTAATATCCGATTCTGATGGCTAAAACATACATGAGGATTAGGGATTAGAAGCCCTGTGTTCTAACCACTTAACCTAGGCAAGTTGCAGATAATAAAAGTTTTTGGCAGAAGTTTTTAACTTTTTCCTGTATCCCAAGAATAGTACATTTTGGGGCCATGCATGCTGTCAGTCTCCTACCCCCTACCTATAGAGCAGACATCATTAATCAGCCATGGCCTTCTTTCCTGCTGTGTTCAGATGAGGCTCGAAATGACTTCTCACCACATTGCCCTATGTGGCCACTACTATTCAATCAGAATTGGCCCAAAAGATTAAACCTATTTATCATCTTTGTTACAGAGGTCCGTGAACCAAGCAGCAGATTACTTCTGGAAATAAGACTTATGATTCTGACCATTTTTGAGGTCACAGGAAGGTAGGGAACAATCAACTTAAGGGTAGGACCCAAGGCAATCAAAATTTTACAAGCACTCCCCTGACTCAAAGGTGAAGAGTTGGCACAGGCAGCCTGAGGAGAGATGGGGAAAGGCAGGAGTGTTACTGTCAGGCCACTTGCTCTAGTCTTAACTTTACATACTGCTTGAAATAACAAGGTTTTATGTCAATTGGATAGATACATTTGCACTTCTTTCCACCTTTTGCTGCCTGAGTGAGTGAATAATTTTAGTCTCCTCCTTACTATGAGCAGCTACTGAGACACCCCCAAAATCAAAGTCCAAAAATATTCAACTTATTTTACCATTTCCTAGAAATGACTGACTTACAGCAGAAACTGAGTCTATCTAGAGTGGAATCATTTTTTTCCAGGTATGCCTTTAATTCTCTGGAGAGCATACTCCTGGGTTGTCTCTTTTCAATTTCAGGACCACACATACTTACTAGATTTACTGTCTTTCCAGAGACGTGGTCCACAACCCTACCAAAAGCTTTAAGTCCACCACACTTGAGAACAGGGTGCTACTCTAGTTCTAAGCACTCGAACTTTTTCCAACCATAGCTCCAAAGAATCTCAGTGTTGGAGTGACCCTTAAAATTTGCCTAGTCCAGCCACCCATATATATTGCTTGAATCTCCTTTACAGCATCCTCAACAAGTTGTTATTTAGCAATTTTGGGGCAATTCCGGAGCCAGGCTAACCACTGTTCCCCAAGGCATTCATTCCACCATCTGTGGAGTGCCAGGATGAAGTGCACTATGCACAGCACAGTTCTCATTTCTATATATTTCTTCCTTACATTGTGCCCCAAACCTCTCCCCTGGTTCCTTCCACCCATTGGCCCTGGTCTGCTTCATGATACCTTACAAAAAGAAGGTATTTTTTTTCTTTCTTTTTTATTTCTTCCATATGACAGCCTTTTAAATATCTGAGGACAGTTATGCCCTTCCCTGCATTTTCTGTTCTCCCAGCTAATCAGGCTCTGTTCCTCTGGCTGTTAGCCATAAAGTCTCTTTAACATCCTACTCGTCATTTTCTAAACATGTTTTGCTTTATTAATCTCTCTCTTCAAGTTGCAGAACTGAATGTTTTAAGTTTGGCTTGATCAGAGTTGATTAAGGCAAAGCTTTAATTTTCATTTCTCTAGAAAAAAGTTCCATTGATAGAAATAGAAAAAAAGTCTATTGGTTCATAAGTCTACATTCCCTTTCTTTGGATATCATCTCATACTTTTGACTCATTGGGCTTCCTACCCTCTTTTATTCCTCCTCCTCATTACTGCATCCACTCTATCAGGTCTTCCTTTAAAATATTTCTTGGGTCTATCACTTTCTTCTATTGTAATAACTCTCATCCACAACTTGAGTCCTAATCACCTCTTGCCTATATCATTACAATGATCTCCTAACTGGTCTTTCTGTATCTATTCTTCTTCCTATTTTGGTTCATCCTCTGTCCAACTACCACTTTGTAATGTATCACTCCGATGGTAGTTTAGTATAATCATTCAGGGCCTGGACTGTGGAGCCAGACTATTGGGTTCAAATCTCAGCTCTACTATTTATGAGAATTATTTTACCTAATATCTAAAGCTCTATATAATCTGGCCCCAAACTACTACAAACCAGGTAGCTTGCTTTGGATAAGTTACCTGTTTCTTCACCTATAACATGAGGGAGTGGATTAATTTATCTTAAATGCCCCCTTCAAGGCCAGACATTCTATAATTCAACCTTTCTAGTCATTTGCCCCTTCCTATCCAACTGTACTATGTACAGTTGCCTGAAAAAACCTTGTTCTTTCTGGCATCTATGTCTTTGCTCATGCCACGAGAAATGCCTCTGCCTATCTATCCTTTAAGATATAGCTCAAATGTCATCCTCTCCATGAATCTTTTAATCAGAACAGTTTACTTTCTTTTCTGACGTTCCCAGGATGATAACTTTATTTGGCTCTTGTGATACTGATCATATTCTACCTTATGGACACATGTCTTATATCTTCTGCCAGGCTGTAATACAGGGACAATATTTTTTTTCAGCTACATGTCCAGCTCGCTGTGTCCAGCACAGTGCCTTTTACATTGTAACATATTATAATACTTATTGAATAAATCCTTACTTACATGTGACACAAAAGTTTAACCACGTGTTAGTGTATCTTCAACTAATTCACATTTCTTTGACTATATTCTCAAAAAATATTCAAAAATCAGCAAATACCCACTCTGAGCACTAATTGGGCATGCCTTATTCCTCTGGAAATTCCTGAAGTTTTTAAAACAAAAATTTATTTTAAAATTAAATGATTTGTTCCTTAAAAATTACTATGTCCAAACAGTTAAAATATAAGAACTATATAACTGTAAAGTCTAGGAACATTTAAAATCTAGGAAATTTAATGAGAGGATTGACCAAATCAAGAATGCCAAGAGAAAACGAGGAAAAGCCACTCCCCTACCTATGAAAAATGGGCAAAAGGGCCTGCTCAAGAAGATGGCCTGGGTGCTCTGTAAAAATCTCATGTGACAAACTTCTTTAGCTATTATGATATCTTTAAATGTCAGAATAGTGAGGTTGACTATCCCTTCCTACACACATAGAGGAAGTGACATGAAGGGCGCAGGCCAAAACTTCCCTTACATAAAGTTTTCTGTCCCACCTGCCAGTTTGTCTTGCATAGACTCTCAGAAATCTCCACCATTATTTGATTTCTTTTGCAGTGACAAAGATTGTATATATTTATCAAGTGCAACGTGATGTTTGGAAACACGTATACATTATGAAATGGCTAAATAAAGTAAATTAGTATATGAATTTCCTCACATAGTTATCATTTTTGTGGTGAGAACCTTAAAATTTATTCCCAGCGATTTTCAAGAATGCAATAGATTGTTATTAACTGTAGTCACCATGTTGTAAAATACATCTCTTGAACTTTTTCCTCCTATCTAACTGAAACTTTGTATCCTTGACAAATATCTCCCCAACACCCCCACCCCCAGTCCCTGGTAAACACCATTATGCTCTCTGCTTATATGAGGTTAACTTTTTTAGATTCCACATATGAATGAGAGCATGTGATATTTGTCTTTCTGTGCCCAGCTTATTTCACTTAACATAATGTCCTCCAGTTCCATCCATGTTGTTGCAAATGACAGAATCTCATTTTTTTAATGGCTGAATAGTCCTCCGTTGTGTATATGTACCACATTTTCTTTATCCATTCATCTGTTCATGAACACTTGGATTGCTTCCAAATCTTGACTATTGTGAATAATGCTGTAATGAACATGGGAGTATAGATATCTCTTCAACATAATGATTTCATTTCCTTTGGATATATACCCAGCAGTGGGATTGCTGGATCGTATGGTAGTTCTATTTGTGTGTGTGTGTGGTTTGGCAATTTTATGGGCACTGGTAAGTAAAAAAAAAAGGGGGGGGAAACATGGAGAAAAAAGTTTTAGGAACCTCCATACCATGTTCCATAATGGCTGTACTAACTTACATTCTCACCAATGGTGGACAAAGGTCTCCTTTTCCCCACATCCTTAACAGCACTTATAATCTTTCGTATTTTTGATAACAGCCATTCTAACAGGCATGAGGGAATATCTCATTGTGTTTTTAAAATTTTCTTATTTTTATGGGCATATAGTAGATGTATATATTTATGGGATACATGAGATATTTTGATACCAGCAGACATGAGTAATAATCACATCAGGGAAAATGGGGTATCCATCACCTCAAGCATTTATTCTTTCCTTGTTTTGTAAACATTCCAATTATACTCAGTTATTTTTAAATGTACAATAAATCACAAAAAATGGAAAGATATTCCACATTCATGGATTGGAAGAATCAATGTTGCTAAAATGTCCATACTATCCAAAGCAATCTACAGATTCACTGTAATCTCTATCTCATACCAAGGACATTCTTTACAGAAATAGAAAAAAACAATCAAAATGTATATGGAACCACAAAAGACTCAGGATAGCCAAAATAACAAAAACGGAGGAATCATATTACCTGACTTCAAATTATACTACAGAGCTATAGTAACCAAAACAGCATTATCTTGGCATAAAAACAGATAGATAGACCAATGGAACAGAATAGAGAACCCAGAAATAAATCCATACATCTACCATGAACTCATTTTGACAAAGGTCCCAAGGACATACATTGGGGAAAGAACAGTCTCTTCAATAAATGGTGCTGGGAAAACTGGATATCCATAGGCAGAAGAATGAAACTAGATCGCTATCTCTTGCCATAAACAAAAATCCAATAAAAGTGGATTAAATACATCAACCTGAGATCCCAAACTATGAAACTACTAAAGACAACTTTGATGAAACTCTCCAGGACATTGGTACTACTTTTTAAATTTTTTTTTAGATTATTTGTTGGCATATAGAAATGCTACTGATTTTTGTATGTTGATTTTGTATCCTGCAACTTAACTGAATTTGTTTATCAGTTCTAATCATTTATTGGATGAAGTCTTCAGGTTTTTCCAAATATAAAATTATATCATCTGCAAACAAAGATAATTTGAATTCTTCCTTCCCAGTATGGATACACTTTATTTCTTTCTCTTGTTTGATCACTCTAGCTAGCAATTCTAGTATTACGTTGAATAACAGTGGTGACAGTGGGCACCCTTGTCATGTTCCAGATCTTAGAGGAAAGGCTTTTCAGTTTTTCCCCATTTAGTATCATACTAGCTATGGGTCTGTTGTATATGGCTCTCATTGTGTTGAGGTACGTTCCTTCTATACTGTTTTTTGAGGGAATTTATCACGAAGGGATGTTGAGTTTTATCAAATGGTATTTCAGCATCAATTGAAACGATTATATGGTTTTGTCGTTCATTCTGTTGATATGCTGTATCACACTGATTGATTTGCATATGTTAAAACATTCTTTAACCATGGGATAAATCCCACTTGGTCATGATGAATGATCTTTCTAATGTATTGCTGAATTTGGTTTGCTAGTACTTTGCTGAGGATTTTTGCATTGATGTTCATCAAGGATTTTGGCCTGTAGTTTTCTTTTGTGATGTGTCTGTCTGGTTTTGGTAGTGGAGTAACACCAGCCTCAGAGAATGAGCTTGGAAGTATTAATTCTTTCTCCATTTTTTGGAACAGTTTGGTATTAGTTCTTCCTTGTTGGGTAAAATTCAGCAGTGAAGCCACTGGGTCCTGGGCTTTTCATTGCTGGGGGGCTTTTTATTATGGCTTCAATCTCATTACTTGTTATTGGCCTATTCCAGTCATGGATTTCTTCATGGTTCAATCTTGGTAGGTTACATATGTCTAAGAATTTATTCTTTTCTTCTAGGTTTTCAAATTTATTGGCATATGGTTGTTTGTAATAGCCACTAATGATACTTTGAATTTCTGCACTATCAGCTGTAATGTCTCCTTTTTCATCTCTGATTTTACTTGGGTCTTCTCTTTTTTTTTCTTAATCTGACTAAAGGTTTGTGTATTTTGTTTGTCTTTGCAAATAACCAATATTTTGTTTCATGGAACTTTTGTAATGTTTTCTTTGTTTCAACTTCATTTACTTCTGCTCCATTTTTTAAATTATTTCCTTTATTCTATTAACTACAAGTTTGTTTGCTCTTGCTTTTTTCTGCTTCTTTAAGATGCATTATTAGATTGTGAATTTGAAGTTTTTCTACTGTTTTGATGCAGGCATTTATAGCTATAAACGTCCCACTTAGTACTGCTTTTGCTATATTACACAGGTTTTGTTATCTTGTGTTTCCATTTTCATTTGTCTCAAGAAATTTTTCAGTTTTCTTCATAATTTATTTATTGACCCATTGATCATTCGGGAGCATGTGGTTTAATTTATCTGTGTTTTTATCATTTCCAAATTTATTGTTGTTATTCATTTCTAGTTTTATTCAATTGTGGTTAGAGAAGATACTTGATATGTTTTCAATTTTTTTAATTTTTTGAGACTCATTTTGTGGGCCAACATGGTGTTTCCTTGAGAATGGTCCATGTACTGAGGAAAACAATGTGTATCCTGCAGCCATTGGATGAAATATTCTGTAAATATCTATTAAGTCCATTTGGTTTATAGTGTAGATTAACTTCAATGTTTCTTTATGGATTTTCTGTCTAAAAGGTCTGTCCAATGCTAAAAGTGGGGTGTTGAAGTCTCCAGCTATTATTGTATTTGGTCCTCTTTAGCTCTAATAATATTTCCTTTATACATCTGGGTGCTCCAGTGTTGGGTGCATATATATTTACAATTGTTATACCTCCTGCTGAAGTGACCCCTTTATCATTGTATAATGACCTTCCTTATTTCTTTTCATAGTTTTTTGTCTTGAAATCTATTTTGTCTCATACGAATATAGCTACTTTTGCTTTTTTACTTTCCATTTGCATGAAATATCTTTTTCCACTCTTTATTTTCAGTCAATGTGTGTCCTTTTCTTTCTTTCTTTTTTTTTTTTTTTTTTTTTTTTTTTTTTTTTTTTTGAGATGGAGTCTCGCGCTGTCACCCAGGCTGGAGTGTGGTGGTGTGATCTCGGCTCACTGCAAGCTCTGCCTCCTGGGTTCATGCCATTCTCCTGTCTCAGCCTCCCGAGTAGCTGGAACTACAGGCACCCACCACCATGCCTGGCTAATTTTTTTTTTGTATTTTTAGTAGAGATGGGGTTTCACCATGTTAGCCAGGATGGTCTCAATCTCCTGACCTCATTCATGATCCACCCACCTCGGCCTCCCAAAGTGCTGAGATTACAGGCATGAGCCACCACGCCTGGCCCAATGTGTGTATTTATTGGTGAAGTGTGTTTCTTGTAGGCAACAGATCGCTGGGTCTTGTTTTTTAATCCATTCAGTCACACTGTCTTTTGATTGAAGAGTTTAGTCCATTTATATTCAACATTATTATTGATAAGTAAGGACTTACTCCTCCCATTTTGTTATTTTTTGTTTCTTGTAGTCTTCTCTTTTTTCCTTTTTACCTTCCCATTTTCCTTTTTGTGAAGGTGACTTTTTCTGGTGATATGATTTAGTTTCTTGCTTTTTATTTTTTGTGAATCTGTTGGATTTTTTGATGTGAGATTACCATGAGGCTTGCAAATAACATCTTATAGCCTATTGTTTTAAACTGATGACACCTAGCATGTATTGTGAAAGCAAACTAACAAAGAGAAAAGTAATAAAAACTCTATACTTTCAGTCCACCCTCCAATGCTTCTTAACTTTTTGTTGTTTCTCTTTATGTCTTATTATACTCTCTCTGTCTCGAAAAGTTGTATTTATTATTTCTATATGTTAACCATTTATTCTTTCTACTCAAGGCATGAGTAGTTTACACACCACACTTACAACGTTATAATAGTCTCTGTTTGTATGTGCACTTACTATTATCACTGAGTTTTGTACCTTTAGATGATTTCCTATTGCTTGTTAATGTCCTCTTATTTCAGACTGAAAAATTCTCTTTAGCATTTCTTGTAGGATAGTTCTGGTGTTGATTAAATCCCTCAGTTTTTGTTTGTGTGGAAATGTCTTTACTTCTCCTTCATGTTTGAAGGATATCATTACTGAATATAGTATTCTAGGATAATTTTTTTTCCTTGAGCACTTTAAATATGTCATGCCACTCTTTCTTGGCCTGTAAGTTTTCCACTAAGAAGTCTACTGTCAGATGTAATGGAGCTCCTTTGTATGTTATTTGTTTCTTTTCTCTTACTGCTTTTAGGATCTTTTATCCTTGATTTGTGGGAGTTTCAGGTAGTCTTCTTTGGGTTAAATCTGCGTGGTGTTCTATAACCCTCTTGTACTTGTATATTGACATCTTTTTCTAGACTTGGGAAGTTTGCTAATATTATCCCTTTGAATAACTTTCTAACTCTGTCTCTCTTTCTACCTCCTCTTTAAGTCCAATAACCCTTAAATTTGCCTTTTTGAGTCCATTCTGTACATCTTGCAGGCATACTTCTTTCTTTCTTCTTTCTTTCTTTTTCTCCTCTGTGTATTTTCAACTAGTCTGTCTTCAAGCTCACTATTTTTTTCTTCTGCTTGATCAATTCTGCTATTTAAAAACTCTGATGCATCTTCAGTATGTCAATTAAATTTTTCATCTTCAGAATTTCTGCTTATTTCTAATTATTTCAATCTCTTTGTTAAATTTATCTGATAGAATTCTGAACTTCTTCTCTGTGTTATCCTGCATTTTGTTGAGCAAAGCAGCTATTCTGAATTATCTTTCTGAAATGTCACATATCTCTGTCACTGCAGGATTGGTCACTGGTGCCTTATTTTGTTTGTTTGGCAAGGTCATGTTCTCCTGGATGATTGCAATGCTTGTGGATGTTCATCAATGTCTTGGCATTAAAGAGATGGATACTTATTGTAGTCCTTGCAATCTGGGCTTGTTTGTACCCATTCTTCTTGGGAAGACTTTCCAAGTATTCAAAAGGAATTGAGTGTTATGATCTAAATCTTTGGTCACTGCAGCCATATGTGCATTAGGGAGCACATCAAGCCCATTAATGTGGTTACTCTTGCAGACTCAGAGGTACCACCTTGGTGGTCTTGAGTAAGACCTAGAAGAATTCCCTGGATTACCAGGCAGAGACCCTTGCTCCCTTCCCTTACTTTCACTCAAAAAATGGAGCCCCTCATTCCATGCTGAGCTGCCTGTAGTTGGGAGAGAGAGGACTAAATCACCCCTGTGGCCACCACCACTGGGACTGCACTGGGTCAGACTTGAAGCCAGCACAGCCCTGGGTCTTGCCCAAAGCCCAAAGGCTGAAATTTCAGTAAGCTTATAGTGGATGCTGCCAGACTCAGGTCTCTACATTCAGGGCAGCAGGCCTTCCTCTGGCCCAGGGAAGTTCCAGAAATGGAAGCCAAGTGTCAAGGCCTGGAATCGGGGACCACGAGAGCCTGCTTTGTGCTTTAAGCCCCTGTGGCCAAGCTGGTACCTAAGCTGCAAGACAAAGTCTCTTTTACTCTTCCCTCTCCTTTTCTCAAGTAGAAGGAGTTTCTCATGCCCACCATATCTGGGAATGCACTGGTCACATCTGAAGTGAACAAGGCCCTGGGTTTCACCCAAGGCCTAAAGCCCATGGTAAGTATTTCCTGGGTACCGCTGATGTTTACTCAAGGCATAAGGACTGTTTAGTCAGTAAATGATTAATCCTGTCAGGACTGGGTCCTTCTCTTCAAGGAAATGACTTTCCTTCTGGCCCAGGGTGTATCTATCAATGTCATCCAGGAGCTAGGGCCTGGAATGGGGGCCTAAGGACTCTCCCTGGTGCCCTACTCTACTGTGGCTGAGCTGATATCCAAGTTATAAGACAACATCCTCTTTACTCTTCCCTCTCCTCTCCTCAAGCCAAAAGAGGGATTCCCTCCTAGAGCTGGGAGATGCACTGCCTGGGATTGGGGGGGTAGTGATGCAAGCATTCCTTTGGCCACTCTGGCAGGTGTCTCACTGTGTCATGTGCACCCCAAGTCCACTGGCTCCAAGCCCAGCACAGCACCAGAACTTGATCAAGAATTGCAGTCCTTGTAGCCTAGACTGCCTTTCAAGTTTATTTAGGACCCCAGAGTGCTTTAGGCCTCAGTGGTGGGGCTAGCCAGAACTCAAATTCCAATTGCTGGGATGGGTGATTCCCCTCTGGTAGGGCTGAACTAAATGCTTGCTCCATTGGTACTGGCTGAATTCTTCTCTGTGTTGCTTTCTGTTGTGATAGAGCAACACTGATGTCCAGTGTAAAGTCCCACAATCACTGTGCTTTCCCTCTCTCAAGCACAGAGATTCTCTCTCAGTGCCACATAGCCACTGCTGGAGGATCAGGGAAGGGTGGTGTCAGCAGTTCAAGACTGTTTTTCTTACCCTTTTCAGTGCCTCTTTACTTGATGTGATGTTAAAATCAAGTACTGTGCTCACTCACCTGATTTTTTTGTTCTTATGAAAGTGTTTCTTGTGTGGATAGTTGTTCAATTTGGTGTTCCCTCAGGGGAAATGACCATTAGAGGCTTCTGGTTGGCCATCTTGCTCCATCTTCTCCCATGATTGCTTCATTGTAGTTTTAATTTGCATTTATTTCCCAGATTATTAGAATTGTTGAGCATTTTTAAATTTACCCATTTGCTATTTGCATCCTTTCTTTTGAGAAATGTCTATTCAGGTCCTTTGCCCATTTTTTTTTCTTTGAGACACAGTCTCGCTCTGTCACCCAGGCTGGAGTGCAGTGGCACAATCTTGGCTCACTGCAACCTCTGCCTCCCAGGTTCAAGCGATTCTCCTGCCTCAGCCTCCTGGGTAGCTGGAATTACAGGTGCATGCCACCACGCCCAGATAATTTTTGTATTTTTAGTAGAGATGGAGTTTCACCATATTGGCTAGGCTGGTCTCAATCTCCTGACCTCATGATCCGCCTGCCTCGGCCTCCCAAAGTGCTGGGATTACAGGCATGAGCCACCATGCCTAGCCATCCTTTGCCCACTTTTAAGTGAGGTTATTTGGTGTTTTTATTGTTGCTGTTGAGTTGACTTCCTTATGTATTATGGATATTAGTCTCTTATCAGATATATGATTTGCAAATATTTTCTCCCATTCCATTGGTTATCTATCACTCTTGTTTCCTTTGCTGTGCAGAAGCTTTTTGGTTTGATGTAATCCCATTTGTCTATTTTCACTTTTGTTGCCTGTATTTTGGGGTTCATATCCAAAATATCATCACCCAGATAACGTTATGCACCTTTTTGTTTATGTTTTCTTCTAGCAGTTTAACAATTTCGTGTCTTACCTTGAAATCTTTAATCCATTTTTAGTTGATTTTTCTATATGGTGAGAGATAAGGGTATAATTTTACTGTTCTGCATGTGAATGTCCAATTTTCCCAGCACCATTTACTGAAGAGACCATCCTTTCCCTATTGTGTATTCCTGGCATCTTTATCAGGAATCAATTGACCATAAATTCATGGATTTATGGAATCCCCACCATTACTTACTTTATCCTATGATGATACTGAAGGCCCTGGGTTTCTGATTTGATACTGCCAAAGAGGAGGACGGGGGGGAGATTATGGGAGACAGCACAGAAGAAACTACTTAAACAACATTTTTTGTCAAAGGCTAGATATGCTATAGCACTGGGAGTTTGGGGGAAACTCTTATAAGTTCCCATTGGCATCAATGCCCTTTGCTCTACCCTCTCCTTATAGAGGGAACCCTCCCCTTTATGTGACATGTCTTGGGGATGAAACATCTCAGAGTTTAGGAGATCTTTCTCTCATACTCAGTAGTATCAGTACAAGGCCATAATATGTTTCAGTATTTATCAATTACCTCTCAGTCACTTTTCACTCTTTGAAGCACTTACACATACATTTTTATTTAAGTTTCAAATATTAGATATAATGGGCAGTCACTCTCCTGAGCACTTAACATGAATTACATAATTTAATCCTCATTAAAGTTTCATGAGGTAGGCACTATAATCCCCATTATACAAATGTGCACGGCAATACACAAAGAAGTTAACAAATTGCCCGAAGCCAGACAGCTAGTAAATAGTGAAGCTAATGGTCATACTCAAATTTGCTTGACTCTAGAGTCAGTGCTGTTGAACAAGTTATATATATATATATTTATATATATATACACACACGCACACACATACATATAATTTTAAATATATATTAGTGTATTTATACTTTTTAACCTGCTTTTTCACTCAATAAATATTTTAGAATCTTTTGATGTCAGTAAATGTACCTTTACGTTACCATTCTAAATGCACTTTACTGTTCCATTATAAGGCTGTACTAAAATTCATTCAATCTCTTATTGATAGAAATTTTTCTTGCGCCTTTTTTTTACAATTTAAATGGTATTGTGCTGAAAACCTTGTACATACATACATTTTCATGCATGGGTGCACTATTGACTCAGAATAAATTCTCAGAAGCTCTGTGCCACTTTTGGGATGTGACCAGAGTGACCTGAAAAAAGCCTTTAAGAAAGGCTTCAAGGAAACCTCTTTAGGGACAGAGCTAAACCAATGGCTTCATAAAGCCAAACACAAATTCCCAAAAGCAGATACGTTTAATGGAGAGCAGACAGAAAAAGAAAAAAAGCAAAGTAGCAAAAATCAAAGAATGAATAAAAGGAAGGTGTAAACAGACAGTCAAGGAGATAAGTGAAAAAGAGTATGCTAAGGCAAAACTAAAGTCAGGACTTACTAACATCTGAGAATGGCTGAGTAAGAGAGAATATTTGCTAGTGGTGTCCTTTGTAGTCAAATTGAACAGATTGACAATACAAAAGAAGAAATTTGGATTATGGTACTCTTTCTAGAATTGTTTTAAGAGCAAAGAAAAAAGAGAGGCCATGGTCTTTTGTTGAGGTACCAATCAAAGGAAAAAGATACAGCTGATAGAGAAGCTGACATGACAGCTCCAGAAGTGAGCATCAAGATGCAGTTGTTGAAGAAGAGAAGTGCTCCCAGCCCTGCTAGCCTCACTGCTGAGTTCAACAGACTCTGGACGACAGCAGCTTCAGCAAAGCTCTGAAGGCTGCTGTTTTCAGTGGCACCTGGAAGAAAAGGGAAATGGTCTTCAAGGGTGACACACTGAATCTAATTGCAGAAGGTGCTGAGGCTGGCAAACTGCATACTCCGCAAGGTGCTACAACCAGCAATAAAGGGATAGGCATTACTTGAGTGACAAGTACTAGGATTTCTCTAAAATTCTTTAAATGTCAAAGGCTGTGAAATGTGTCTAGATCAAACTTTGGTATATGGTTTTCTTCTCAAAATCTTGCAGAGAAATAAAATGCCAGACATACTGATGAAGCTGAAGAAGGTAACACGTAGCAGTGGGTGGGTAAGGAAAGAAATTGAAGTGATAGAGGAGCAATGAAAGACTACCCTTATATGTGGTCTGCTATGCCTCCTTATGGACACTGATATGATGCTTAGGAGAAGCAGAGTGTAAAAATGAAGAGGAAATGGTTGATATGTGGCCAGTTACACAGTTTTCAGATAAAATCATGCTGGCAATATGCACAGAAAGCCAGAAAAGCTGGAATAGGCAAAGTGAAGAGTTACAATTCCAGAAGCCAACAGGATATATGTTAGTAGCAAAATTCTGTAAGTTGTGAAAATTCTTGACATCTACTTTATAGGGAAATAAGATACAGGAAGAATTTGAGAAATAAAATAAATCTCAGCAGAAATTAAAATAAGTTTGGAGAGTTTGGAAGTTATTAGAACAGAGGGTAAGACTGAGCAAGCAGTTTTAGTCATCCTGATAGGAGCCATTGGGGTAGCTGTCTGGAATAGTAAGTCTAACATTCAGGAAGCTCACGTTTCGGTACCTGGAAGATGACAAGCTGGACTTGATCAGGGTGGAGTCATTAGAAGAGCTAATGTAGTCCAGAAAAAAGAATTAGGTTTATGTATCAGACAGACCTCAGCTTGCATCTCAGCTCCAAAAAATATTAGGTATATGGCCTAAGACACATTATCTCATCTCTCTGAGCTTTGTTTCTACATTTATAAAATGAGGGTGATAATGATATCTACCACAGAACTATTGTGAGGAACTGATGAAATAATATATGAGTTTCTGGAATACAAAAAGTGCTCAATAAATATAGAGCTATCAGAAAAAAATAATCAGTGAGAAAATAAGATGTTTACTTTTCCATTCCCGAGTCACTTCACTTAGAATAATAGTCTCCAATCTCATCCAGGTCACTGCAAATGCTGTTAATTCATTGTTTTATGGCTGCATAGTACTCCATCGTATATATACCACAGTTTCTTTATCCGCTCTTTGATTGATGGGCATTTGGATTGGTTCCATGATTTTGCAATTGTGAATTGTGCTGCTATAAACAAGCATGTGCAAGTGTCTTTTTCGAATAATGACTTATTTTCCACTGGGTAGATATCCAGTAGTGAGATTGCTGGATCAAATGTTAGTTCTACTTTTAGCTCTTCAAGGAATCTCTACACTGTTTTCTAAAGTGGCCATACTAGTTTACATTCCCACCAGCAGTGTAGAAGTGTTCCCTGTTCACCACATCCACACCAACATTTACTGATTTTTTATTTTTTTATTATGACCATTGTTGCAGGAGTGAGGCGGTATCACATTGTGGTTTTGATTTGCATTTCCCTGATAATTAATGATGTTGAGCATTTTTTCATATGTTTGTTGGCCATTTGTATATCTTCTTTTAAGAATTGTCTATTCTTGTCCTTAGCCCACTTTTTGATGGGATTGTTTTTTTCTTACTGATTTGTTTGAGTTAATTGTAGATTCTGGATATTAGTCCTTTGGCAAATGTATAGATTGTGCAGATATTCTCCCATTCTGTGGATTGTCTGTTTACTCTTCTGACTGTTCCTTTTGCCATGCAAAAGCTCTTTAGTTTAATTAGGTCCCAGCAATTTATCTTTGTTTTTAACGCATTTGCTTTTGGGTTATTGGTCATGAAATCCTTGCCTAAGCCAATGTCTAGAAGGGTTTTTCCAATGTTATTTTCTAGAATTTTTATAGTTTCAGGTTTTAGATTTAAGTCCTTAATCCATCTTGAGTTGATTTTTGTATAAGATTAGAGATGAGGACCCAGTTTCATTCTCCTACAAGCGGCTAGCCAATTATCCTAGCATGATTTGTTGAAAAGGGTGTCCTTTCCCCACTTTATGTTTTTGTTTGCTTTGTTGAAGATCAGCTGGCTGTGAGTATTTGGGTTTATTTCTGGGTTCTCTATTCTGATCTATTGGTCTGTGTGCTTATTTTTGTACCAGTACCACACTGTTTTGGTGACTATGGCCTTATAGTATAGTTTGCAGTCAGGTAGTGTGATGCCTCCAGATTTGTTCTTTTTGCTTAGCCTTGTTTTGGCTATGTGGGCTCTTTTATTGTTCCATATAAATTTTAGAATTGTTTTCTCTAATTCTGTGAACAATGATGGTGGTATTTTGATAGGGATTGCATTGAATTTGTAGACTGCTTTTGGCAGTATGAACATTTTCACAATATTGATTCTACCCATCCATGAGCATGGGATGTGTTTCCATTTGTTTCTGTTTTCTATGATTTCCTTCGGCAGTGTTTTAATTTTCCTTGTACAGGTCTTTTGACTTTTTGTTTATGTATATTCCTAAGTATTTTAATTTTTGCAGCTATTGTAAAAAGTGTTGATTTATTGATTTGATTTTCTGCTTGGTTGTTATTGGTATATAGAAGAGCTACTGATTTGTGTACATTAATCTTGTATCCGGAGACTTTGCTGAACTCTTTTATCAGTTCTAGGAACTTTCTGGAGGAGTCCTTAGGGTTTTCAAGGTAAACTATCATATTGTCAGAAAACAGTGACAGTTTGACTTCCTCTTTACTGATTTGGATTCCCTTTATTTCTTTCTCTTGTCTGATTGTTCTGGCTAGGACTTCCAATACAATGTTGAAGAGAAGTGGTGTGAGTGGGCATCCTTGTGTTTTTCCAGTTCTCAGAGGGAATGCTTTTGACTTTTCCTCATTCAGTATCATGTTGGCTGTGGGTTTGTTATAGATGGCTTTTATTACATTAAGCAATGCTCCTTGTATGCCGATTTTGCTGAGAGTTTTAATCAGCAAGCGATGCTGGATTTTGTCGAATGCTTTTTCTGAATCTATTGAAATGATCATGTGATTTTGGTTTTTAATTCTATTTATGTGGTGTATCACATGTATTGACTTGCGTATCTTAAACCATCCCTGCATCCTTGGTATGAAACCCACTTGAACATGGTGGATTATCTTTTTGATATGTTGTTGGATTCAGTTAGCTAAGTATTTTGTTAAGGATTTTAGCGTCTATGTTCATCAAAGATATCGGTCTATAGTTTTCTTTTTTGGTTATGTCCTTTCCTGGTTTTGTTATTAATGTGATGGTGGCTTCACAGAATGAATTAGGGAGGGTTCTTTCTTTCTCTATCTTGTGGAATTGTGTCAAAAGGATTGGTAACAATTCTTCTTAGAATGTCTCGTAGAATTCTGCTGTGAATCCATCTGCTCCTGAACTTTTTCTTTGTTGGTAATTTTTATTTACTTATTTATTATTATTATTATACTATAAGTTTTAGGGTACATGTGCACATTGTGCAGGTTTGTTACATATGTATACATGTGCCATGTTGGTGTGCTGCACCCATTAACTCGTCATTTAGCATTAGGTATATCTCCTAATGCTATCCCTCCCCATTCCTCCCACCCCACAACAGTCCCCAGTGTGTGACGTTCCCCTTCCTGTGTCCATGTGTTCTCATTGTTCAATTCCCACTTATGAGTGAGAACATGCGGTGTTCGGTTTTTTGTCCTTGCGATAGTTTGCTAAGAATGATGGTTTCCAGCTTCATCCATGTCCCTACAAAGGACATGAACTCATCCTGTTTTATGGCTGCATAGTATTCCATGGTGTATATGTGCCACATTTTCTTAATCCAGTCTATCATTGTTGGACATTTGGGTTGGTTCCAAGTCTTTGCTATTGTGAATAGTGCCACAATAAACATACATGTGCATGTGTCTTTATAGCAGCATGATTTATAATCCTTTGGGTATATACCCAGTAATGGGATGGCTGGGTCAAATGGTATTTCTAGTTCTAGATCCCTGAGGAATCGCCACACTGACTTCCACAATGGTTGAACTAGTTTACAGTCCCACCAACAGTGTAAAAGCATTCCTATTTCTCCACATCCTCTCCAGCACCTGTTGTTTCCTGACTTTTTAATGATTGCCATTCTAACTGGTGTGAGATGGTATCTCATTGTGGTTTTGATTTGCATTTCTCTGATGGCCAGTGATGATGAGCATTTTCTCATGTGTTTTCTGGCTGCATAAATGTCTTCTTTTGAGAAGTGTCTGTTCATATCCTTCGCCCAGTTTTTGGTAATTTTTAAATTACCACTTCAATCTCACTGCTTGTTATCGGTCTGTTCAGGGTATCAAATTCTTCCTGATGTAAGCTACGAGGGTTGTATTTTTCCAGGAACTTATACATCTCTTCTAGGTTTTCTAGTTTTCTAGTTTACGTGTGAAAAGGTGTTCATAGTAGGCTTGATGATAGTTTGCGTTTCAGTGTGTCAATTGTAGTATCTCCTGTTTCATTTCTTAGTGAGGTTATTTGGATTTTCTCTCTTCTTTTCTTGGTTAATCTTGTCAATGATCTATCAATTTCATCTGTTCAAAGAACCAGCTTTTTTTTTATCATTTATCTTTTGTATTGTGTGTGTGTGTGTGTGTGTGTGTTTCAATTTCATTTAGTTCTGCTCTGATCTTGGTTATTTCCTTTCTTCTGCTGGGTTTTGGTTTGGTTTGTTCTTGTTTCTCTAGTTCCTTGAGATGTGACCTTAGAGTGTCAGTTTGTACTCTTTCAGTCTTTTTGATGTAGGCATTCAGGGCCATGAACTTTCATCTTAGGTCTATGAACTTTTCCCCTTAGGGCTATGAACTTTCCTCTGGGATACCTTTGCTGTATCCCAGAGGTTTTGATAGATTGTGTCATTATTGTCGTTCAGTTCAAACAATTTTTAAATTTGCATGTTGATTCCATTTTTAACCCCAATGTTCATTCAGGAGCGGATTATTTAATTTCCATGTATTTGCATGGTTTTGAAGGTGACTTTTTGAGTTGATTTCCAGTTTTATTCCACTGTGGTCTGACAGAGTGCTTTATATAATTTCAATGTTCTTAAATGTATTGATGCTCGTTTTATGGCCTATCTTGGAGAAAGTTCTATGCGCTGTTGGGTAGAATGTGTATTCTGTGGTTGTTGGATGAAATGTTCTGTATGTATCTGTTAAGCCCATTTGTTCCAAGGTATAGTTTAAATCCATTGTTTCTTTGTTGACTTTCTGTCTTGATGACCTGTCTAGTGCTGTCAGTGGAGTATTGAAGTCCCCCACTATTACTGTGTTGCTGCCTATCTCATTTCTTATGTCTATTAGTAATTGTTTTATAAATTTGGGAGCTCCAGTGTTAGGTGCATATATGTTTAGGATTGTGATATTTACCTGTCAGACAAGGCCTTTTACCATTATATAATGTCCCTCTTTGTCTCTTTTAACTGCTGTTGCTTTAAAGTTTGTTTTATCTGATGTAAGAATAACTACCCCTGCTCACTTTTGCTGTCCATTTTCATGATATGTTTTCTCCACACCTTTACTTTATGTGCATCCTTATGTGTTAGGTGAGTATCCTGGAGGCAGCAGATGGTTGTTTGGTGAGTTCTTATCCATTCTGCGGTTCTATATCTTTTAAGTGGAGCATTTAGGCCATTTACATTCAATGTTAGTATTGAAATGTGAGGTACCATTGCATTCATCATGCTCTTTGTTGCCTGTGTACTTTGGTCTTATTGTTTTTGCTTTTTAACTTGTATTTTTGTTTTATAGGTCCTGTGCAATTTATGTTATAAAGAGGTTCTGTTTTGATGTGTCTCCAGGATTTGTTTCAAGATTTGGAGCCCATTTTAGCAGTTCTTGTAGTGGTGGCTTGGTAGTGGTGAATTCTCTCAGCATTTGTTTGTCTGAAAAAGAATGTTCTTCCTTCATATATTATGCTTAGTTTCACTGGATACAAAATTCTTGGCTGATAATTGTTTCGTTTGAGGAGGCTGAAGATAGGGCCCCAATCCCTTCTAGCTTGTAGGGTTTCTGTTGAGAAATCTGCTGTTAACCTGATAGGTTTTCCTTTATAGTTTACCTGGTGCTTCTGTCTCACAGCTCTTAAGATTCTTTCCTTTGTCTTAACTTTGGATAACCTGACAATGTGCCTAGGCAAAGATCCTTTTGCAATGAATATCCCAGGTGTTCTTTGTGCTTCTTGTATTTGGATATCTAGGTCTCTAGCAAGGCTGGGGAAGTTTTCCTGGATTTTTCCTCCAAATATGTTTTCCAAGCTTTTAGAATTGTCTTCTTCCTCAGGAACACCAATTATTCTTATGTTTGGTCATTTAACATAATTCCACACTTCCTGGAGACTTTCTTCATTTTTTTTTTTTTTTTTTTTTTTTGAGATGGAGTCTCACTCTGTCACCCAGGCTGGAGTGCAGTGGCACAATCTCGGCTCACTGCAACCTCTGCCTCCCAGATTCAAGCAATTCTCCTGCCTCAGCCTCCCGAGTAGCTGGGACTACAGGCGTGTGCCACCACACCTGGCTAATAATTTTTTTGTATTTTTAGTAGAGATGGGGTTTCACCTTGTTAGCCAGGATGGTCTTAATCTCCTGACCTCACAATCTGCCTGCCTCAGCCTCCCAAAGTGCTGGGATTAGAGGCGTGAGCCACCGCGCCCAGCCTGTTTATATTTTCTTATTCTTTTTCCTTTGTCTTTGTTGGACTGGGTTAATTCAAAGACCTTGTCTTCTAGCTCTGAATTTCTTTCTTCTACTTGTTCAATTCTGTTGCTGAGACTTTCCATAGCATTTCACATTTCTAAAAGTGTGTCGAAATAATTCCTGAATTTGTTATTTTTTTTTTCTTTAAGCTATCTGTTTCCTGGAATATTTCTGCCTTCACTTCCTATATCATTTTTTGGATTTTCTTGCATTGGGCTTTGCCTTTCTCTGACCCCTCCCTGATTAGCTTAATAATTAACCTCCTGAATTCTTTTTCAGGTAAATCAGGGATTTCTTCTTGGTTTGGATCCGTTGCTGGTGAACTGGTGTGAATTTTTGCGGGTGTTGAAGAGCGTTGTTTTGTCACATTATCAGGGTTGGTTTTCTAGTTCCTTCTCATTTGGGGAGGCTCTGTCAGAGGGAACATCTAGGGCTGAAGGCTGTTGTTCAGATTCTTTTGTCCCATGTGGTGTTCCCTTGATGTTGTACTCTCCCCCTTTTCCTATGGATGTGACTTCCTTTGACCTGAACTGCAGTGATTTTTGTCTCTCTCTGCATCTAGCCACCCAGCCAGTCTACCCAGCTCTTTGCTGGTACTAAGGATTGTCTGCACAGAGTCCTTTAACATAAACCATCTATGGGTCTTTCAGCCGTGCATACCAGTGCCTGTTCTGGTGGAGGTGGCCGGTGGGGGTTGGGGGGAAGTGCGGGGGAGGGGGAGTGAAATGGTCTCCATGAGGGCTCTTAGCTTTGGCAGTTTAATGCTCTATTTTTGTGCTGGTTGGCCTCCTGCTACAAGATGGTGCTTTCCAGAGAGCATCAGCTATGGTAGAATGGGAAGGAACTGGTGGTGTGTGGGCCCTAGAATTCCCAAGATTATATGCCCTTTATCTTCTACCACCAGGGTGGGTAGAGAAGGACCATCACGTAGGGGCAGGGCTAGGCAGGTTTGAGCCCAGACTCTCCTTGCGCGGGTCTTGCTGTGACTACTGTGGGTGATGGGGGTGAGATTCCCAGGTCACTGGATTTGTGTACCTAGGAGGATTATGGCTGCCTCTTCTGAATCATGCAGATTGTTGCAGAAGTAGGGGGAAACCAGCAGTCACAGACCTCACCCAGCTCCCATGCAAACCAAAAGGCCGGTCTCACTCCCACTGTGCCCCCCCACCCCCAACCAACAGCTCCCTGTCCGTTTCCAGGCAGAGAGCAATATGGGTTTGAAAACCTGCCTCAGGCTACCCACCTCCCAGCTGCAAAAGAAAAGGGCTTGTTTCTTCTCCCCCTGTGGATTCTGCACACCAGATTTGCACCCTCCCCTGAGCTCTGGCCAGGAAGCTTCTCACCTGGTTCAAATTGTGACAAAGTTCAGCTAGAGATTTGCTTCTCCCTGTGTAGTTTTAACCCCTGCTCCTCTCCTGTTGGGTCCCTGTGGTGCCAGGGAGGGATGGCCTGCTAGGGGACCCAGCGAGCCTCCCAGGGCCTTTCTGCTGCTCCCTCTAACCCTGTATTTTGCTCAGCTCTCTAAATTGACTCAGCTCCAGGTAAAGTCGGAAACTTTTCCCACAAACAGACCTTTAGCTTCTCCAGTGAGCGTGTGTATTCAGAAGAGGAGGGTCTCCCTTTCCCACTTCTGCAGTTGGGGCACTCACAGTTTTGTGGGGGAGGTCTCCCAGGTCCTGCAGGAACAGTCTGCTTCCTCTATTTTACCTTTTATTTAAAAATTCCTTCCATAGGTAGATAGTTTATTTGAAAAACAATGGTCAATATGAGAACATTGCAGATTCTGGAAGCCACAGATAGAGGTTCCTAATAGAAGTACCTTTGGTTATGAGTCTGTTTTTTATGGTCTTTCAAGTTCAATCCCTCACATGCACATCCCACAGTAGCCAAACTTAACCTGTCTCCTAAACATAATAAGGACAAATGAAAGAAATTAAGACAAAGAAAAAGATACTCTAGACTATTGTTAGTCAATGTGTTTCTTGTCTGGAAGCTTGTTAATAAATGCAGAATCTCAGATCCCACCTAGAACAACTGAATCAGAACCTTCACTTTAACAAGATTTGCTGGTGATCTTTGTGCACATTAAAGTTTGAGAAGTACTATTCTATGAATACATTAGAATAAAAAAATGGGATGCAGCCATAAAAAAGAATGAGTTCATGTCCTTTGCAGGGATATGGACGAAGCTGGAAACCGTCATTCTCAGCAAACTAATACAAGAACAGAAAACCAAACACCGTATGTTCTCACTCATAAGTGGGAGTTGAATAATGAGAACACATGGACACAGGGAGGGGAACATCACACACTGGGGCCTGTCGGGAGGTTGGGGGCAAGGGGAGGGAGAGCATTAGGACAAATACATAATGCATGCAGGGCTTAAAACCTAGATGATGGGGTGGGGCCGGGCATGGTGGCTCACGCCTGTAATCCCACCACTTTGGGAGGCCGAGGCGGGTGGATCACGAGGTCAAGAGATCGAGACCATCCTGGCCAACATGGTGAAACCCCATCTCTATTAAAAATACAAAAATTAGCTGGGCGTGGTGGCACGCACCTGTAGTCCCAGCTACTCGGGAAGCTGAGGGAGGAGAATCGCTTGAACCCGGGAGGCAGAAGTTGCAGTGAGCCAAGATGGTGCCACTGCACTCCAGCCTGGCAACAGAGTGAGAATCCATCAAAAAAAAAAAAAAGAAAAGAAACCCTAGATGATGAGTTGATGGGTGCAACAAACCATCATGGCACATGTATACCTATGTAACAAACCTCCACGTTCTGCACATGTATCCCAGAACTTAAAGTAAAATGTTTTTAAAAATGGGAATAGATAGAGAATTTTTAAGTATACTTATTTCCTCATCAGAATTGAAGGACTCAATAATGGTAATTAGAACAGAAGAGACATCAGCTGATAAATGAATTCAAGAAACTTTTTTAGAAGTCAGAAAGTAGGTGAAGAAATAGTCACTGATTTGACAAAGTGAAGAAGCTCAAGAACTAAAGTGTGAACAAAGGGAGATTATAATTAAAAGATGCCTGAAAAGCAAAACCAGTCCACAGAACCGAGGAGAGGCTCAGAACCTGGAAGCACCATTTTTGGCAGAGAGTAGGGATGGAGTTATGAGGTAAAAAAATGGGGGATTGATTAAATATTTTTATATGAAATAATCAGATTTAATTACCATACACACAGATACTACTCCCCATACTCACAGAACATTATCAGCCAGAAACTACCTCATAAGCCAGAAACCACTGGGCATTTATTGGCTGGAGAAACTAAACTGGGAGTCTTCAAAATCAGCAACAGCAAGCAAGATGTCAGGTGAAGGTGAATTGCAAAGCTGAACATAAGACGATCTATTGAAATTCTGCATATGGAACAGTCAGACACCCATGCACACCTCTCCTCTACACCATGGGCAGAAAGCCTTACAATTAGATTACTATCCCAGGGCAAAAAAAATGAAAGAGCCTTTTCTGGAAAAAATTAGCTTGAAAAAAAAAGCCTCCACATGGTGACATTTTGGGTCCCCAGTGAACCATCAAACACTCAATAGTGAACCTCTTCTCCAGGTTGCATACCATGTGCATGCCCAGAAAGCTCTCAATCTCAGCATTTTATGCATCAAATATACATATGAACACCTAACCAATAATGACCAGATCACTAAGGAAAGCTCTCAATATAAGAGAAAAAGAAACTAAAGAGAAAGAGGAAAACAATTCAGGGAGTGGGAAAAAAAGTGGCAAGATATAAGAAAGCATTGCATCCATAAAATAGATATTAAATGTTATTTTTAAAAGCAAGAAAAAGTAAAAAAACAAAAACTTGGAAATTAGAAGTTAATGAAATGTAATATAACTCATTTTATTATATAAAATTAAAATAATAAATATAACTTAAAATATTAAATAGAAAGTGAGAAAATAAAGCAAAAGAAAATTCTCAAAAAGTAGAATAATAATGATTAAGCAGTGACAAAACAGAAAAAAGAATATTAGTCAAATAGAATCCATCCAGGAGGTCTAATAACCAATTAATTAATGATAGCTTCTGAAATAGAAGAAAAAGTGAAGGAGAGAAAATTATCAATAAATACAATAAGAGAATTACCCAGATTTGAATGACATGAGTCTAACATGAGTCTACAGGTTAACACTGCTCACAAAGGGTCCAACATAATGAATGATAAAAGGCCCTATACCAAGGCACAGCACTGAACTATCAGAACATCTTTTTAAAAAGAGGGAAGATTCCAAAAGCTTCCACAAAGGAAGAGGAGGGGTATTACACTAAAAAAAAAAAAATAAGCATCAAAATGACATGGGGCTTTTTTCTTCCAAACATTTTGTTTTGAAAATTTTAAACTCACACAATAGTGGAAAGACTAGCAAAAGGAATATCAATATATCTATCATCCACCTAGATACACCAATTGCTAGCATTCTGCTACATTTGCTTAATTTCAATAGATAGGTAGGTAGGTATATTATGCCACTGTTGCATTGCTATAAAAAAAAATACCTGAGACTGGGCAATTCATAAAGAAAAGAGGTTTAATTGGCTCATGGTCCTGGAGGCTGTATGGGAAGCATGGCACTGGCATCTGCTTGGCTTCTGGGAAGGCCCCAAGGAGCTTTTACTCATGGCAGAAGGCAAAGTGGGAGCAGGTATTTCACATGGTGAAAGCAGGAACAAGAGAGCAAAAGTGTGGGGGTAGGGGTTGGGGGTTAGATGCCAGACGCAAACAACGAGATCTCATGAAAACTCACTAACTATTGCAAAAGCAGCACCGAGCCATGAGGAATTAAATCCCATGACCCAAACACCTACGACCATGCCCCACCTCCAACATTGGATATTACAATTTAACATGAGATTTGAGTGGGGACATATATTCAAACTCTATCAGTAGGTGTGTGGATATAAGCTATTCTTATAATAAGCAGGAAGACTAAAAGATGAACAAATCAAAAATAATAACTCAAAATTTCAAGACAGATTCAGTATAATAAAACATAAAGAGAGACAACAGAAAGTTTAAAAGCAGGGAAAGAAGTTAAGATCTAGAGTTTTTATTAGTCTTCTTTTGCTTGTTTGTTTTTTATGCAAACAGTGCTAAGTTGTTATCAGCTTACCATAATGAGTTACAAAATAATACTTAGAATATCATGGTAACCTAACATCAAAACACATACAACAAATACAAAAAAATAAAAAGCAACAAATGAATTCATACCATCAGAGAAAATCACCTTCACCAAAAGAAAGACAGGAAGATAGGAAAGAAGGAAGTAACAAAAACAACCAGGAAACAAATAATAAAATGGAAGGAGTAAGTCTTTACTTATCAATAATAACACTGAATGTAAATGGACTAAACTCTCCAATCAAAAGACATACAGTAGCTGAATAGATGAAAATCCAGGACCCATTGATCTCTTGCCTACAAGAAACACACTTCACTTATAAAGAAACACATATACTGAAAATAAAGAGATAGAAAAGGATATTCCATGTCAATGGAAACCAAAAAATAGCAGAAGTAGCAATACTTACATCAGACAAAATAGGTTTCAAGATAAAAACTATACGAAGAGACGAAGAAAGTTATTACACATGACAAAAGGGTCAGTTCAGCAAGAAGATATAGCAATAGTAAATAATATGCACTCAACACTGGGGCACCCAGATATGAAAAGTAAATATTATTAGAGCTAAAGAGAGAGAAAGACCCCAATATAATAATAGCTGGAGACATCAACACCCCATTTTCAGGATTGACCACATCTTCCAGACAGAAAATCCACAAAGAAACATCAGGCTTAATCTGTACTATTGATTAAATGGACGCAATAGATATGTAAAGAACATCTTATCCAATAGCTGCAGAAGACACATTGTTTTCCTCAGCACATGGATCATTTTCAAGGAACAAGTCTTAAAACACTTAAAAAATTGAAATATTGTCAGGTGTCTTCTCTGACCAAAACAGAATAAAACTAGAAAGCAATGACAGGAGTAATTTTGAAAACACAAATACATAGAAATTAAACAATATGCTCCTGAATGACCACTGGATCAATGAAGAAATTATGAAGAAAATTAAAAAATTTCTTTAAACAAATGATAATGGAAACACAACATACCAAAACCTATTGCATACAACAAAAGCAGTACTAAGAGAAAAGTTTGTAGCTATAAGTGCCTACATTGAAAGAGACAAAAAACTCTAAATAAGCAACCTAACAATGCATCTTGAAGAAATAGAAAGGTGAGAACAAACTAAGCCCAAAATAGTAGGAGGAAAGAAATAATATATATAAGAGCAGAAATAAATGCAATCAAATGAAGAAAACAATACAAAATATCAATGAAACAAAAAGTTGGTTTTCTGAAAAGTTACACAAAATAAACAAACGTTCAGTCAGATTAAGAAAAAAAGAGAGAAGATCCAAATAAATAAAATTAAAGATGAAAAAAACAGGAATTACAACTGATATTGCAGAAATTCAAAGGATCGTTAGTGGCTAGTATAAACAACTATATGCCAATAAATTGGAAAATTTAGAGGAAATGGACAAATTGCTAGACACATACAACCTACCAATATTGAATCAGGAAGAAATCCAAAACCTGACCAGACGAATACCAAGTAACAAGATTGAAGTCATAATAAAAATTCTCCCAGTAAAGAAAAGCTCAGGACCCAATAGCTTCACTGCTGAATTCTACCAAACATTTAAAGAAGAACTAATATCAATCCTACACAAACTGTGCAGAGACACACGTAGGCTCAAAATAACGGGATGGAGGAAGATCTACCAAGCAAATGGAAAACAAAAAAAAGGAGGGGTTGCAATCCTAGTCTCTGATAAAACAGACTTTAAACCAACAAAGATCAAAAGAGACAAAGAAGACCATTACATAATGGTAAAGGATCAATTCAACAAGAAGAGCTAACTATCCTAAATATATATGCACTCAATACAGGAGCACCCAGATTCATAAAGCAAGTCTTCAAAGACCTACAAAGAGACTTAGACTCCCACACAATAATAATGGGAGACTTTAACACCCCACTGTCAACATTAGACAGATCAACAAGACAGAAAGTTAAAAAGGATATCAAGGAATTGAACTCAGCTCTGCACCAAGCGGACCTAATAGACATCTACAGAACTCTCCACCCCAAATCAACAGACTATACATTCTTCTCAGCACCACATCATACTTATTCCAAAATTGACCACATAGTTGGAAGTAAAGCACTCCTCAGCAAATGTAGAAGAACAGAAATTATAACAAACTGTCTCTCAGACCACAGTGCAATCAAATTAGAGCTCGGGATTAAGAAATTCACTCAAAACCGCTCAACTACATGGAAACTGAACAACCTGCTCCTCAATAACTACTGGGAACATAACGAAATGAAGGCAGAAATACAGATGCTCTTTGAAACCATGAGAACAAAGACACAACATATCAGAATCTCTGGGACACATTTAAAGCAGTGTGTAGAGGGAAATTTACAGCACTAAATGCCCACAGGGGAAAGCAGGAAAGATCCAAAATTGACACCCTAACATCACAATTAAAAGAACTAGAGAAGCAAGAGCAAACACATTCAAAAGCTAGCAGAATGCAAGAAATAATTAAGATCAGAGCAGAACTGAAGGAGATAGACACACAAAAAACCCTTCAAAAAATCAATGAATCCAGGAGCTGATTTTTTGAAACCAGTTTAACAAAATTGGTAGACTGCTAACAAGACTAATAAAGAAGAAAAGAAAGAAAAATCAAATAGATGCAATAAAAAATGATAAAGGGGATATCACCACCGATCCCACAGAAATGCAAACTACCATCAGAGAATACTATAAACACCTCTATGCAAATAAACTAGAAAATCTAGAAGAAATGGATAAATTCATGAACACATACACCCTCCCAAGACTAAACAAGGAAGAAGTTGAATCCCTAAATAGACCAAAAACAGCCTCTGAAATTGAGGCAATAATTAATAGCCTACCAACCAAAAAAATCCAAGACCAGATGGATTCACAGCCGAATTCTACCAGAGGTCCGAGGAGGAGCTGGTACCATTCCTTCTGAAACTATTCCAGTCAATAGAAAAAGAAGGAATCCTCCTTAATTCATTTTATGAGGCCAGCATCATCCCGATACCAAAGCTTGGCAGAGACACAACAAACAAAGAGAATTTTAGACCAATATACCTGATGAACATCAATGAAAAAATCCTCAATAAAATACTGGCAAATCGAATCCAGCAACACATCAAAAACCTTATCCACCATGATCAAGTGGGCTTCATCCCTGGGATGCAAAGCTGGTTCAACAAACACAAACCAATAAACGTAATCCAGCATATAAACAGAAGCAAATACAAGAACCACATGATTATCTCAATAGACGCAGAAAAGGCCTTCAACAAAATTCAACAGTGCTTCATGCTAAAAACTCTCAATAAATTAGGTATTGATGGGATGTATCTCAAAATAATAAGAGCTATTTATGACAAACCCACAGCCAATATCATACTGAATGGGCAAAAACTGGAAGCATTCCCTTTGAAAACTGGCACAAGACAGGGATGCCCTCTCTCACCACTCCTATTCAACATAGTGTTGGAAGTTCTGGCTAGGGCAATCAGGCAAGAGAAAGAAATAAAGGGTATTCAATTAGGAAAAGAGGAAGTCAAATTGTCCCTGTTTGCAGATGACATGATTGTATATTTAGAAAACCCCATTGTCTCAGCCCAAAATCTCCTTAAGCTGATAAGCAACTTCAGCAAAGTCTCAGGATACAAAATCAATGTACAAAAATCACAAGCATTCCTATACACCAATAACAGACAAACAGAGAGCCAAATCATGAGTGAACTCCCATTCACAATTGCTTCAAAGAGAACAAAATACCTAGGAATCCAACTTACAAGGGATGTCAAAGACCTCTTCAAAGAGAACTACAAACCACTGCTCAGTGAAATAAAAGAGGATACAAACAAATGGAAGAACATTCCATGCTCATGGATAGGAAGAATCAATATTGTGAAAATGGCGATACTGCCCAAGGTAATTTATAGATTCAATGCCATCCCCATCAAGCTACCAATGACTTTCTTCACAGAACTGGAAAAAGCTACTTTAAAGTTCATATGGAACCAAAAAAGAGCCCACATTTCCAAGACAATCCTAAGCAAAAAGAACAAAGCTGGAGGCATCACGCTACCTGACTTCAAACTATACTACAAGGCTACAGTAACCAAAACAGCATGGTACAGGTACCAAAACAGAGATACAGACCAGTGGAACCGAATAGAGCCACTGGAAATAATACCACACATCTACAACCATCTGATCTTTGACAAACCTGACAAAAACAAGAAATGGGGAAATGATTCCCTATTTAATAAATGGTGCTGGGAAAACTGACTAGCCATATGTAGAAAGCTGAAACTGGATCCCTTCCTTACACCTTATACAAAAATTAATTCAAGATGGATTAAAGACTTACATGTTAGACCTAAAAACCATAAAAACCCTAGAAGAAAACCTAGGCATTACCATTCAGGACATAGGCATGGGCAAGGACTTCATGTCTAAAACACCAAAAGCAATGGCAACAAAAGACAAAATTGACAAATGGGATCTAATTAAACTAAAGAGCTTCTGCATAGCAAAAGAAACTACCATCAGAGTGAACAGGTAACCTACAAAATGGGAGAAAATTTTTGCAATCTACCCATCTGACAAAGGGCTAATATCCAGAATCTACAAAGAACTTAAAGAAATTTGCAAGAAAAAAATCAAACAACCCCATCAAAAAGTGGGCAAAGGATATGAACAGACACTACTCAAAAGAAGACATTTATGCAGCGAACAGACACGTGAAAAAATGCTCATCATCACTGGCCATCAGAGAAATGCAAATCAAAACCACAATGAGATACCATCTCACACCAGTTAGAATGGCGATCATTAAAAAGTCAGGAAACAACAGGTGCTGGAGAGGATGTGGAGAAATAGGAATGCTTTTACACTGTTGGTGGGACTGTAAACTAGTTCAACCATTGTGGAAGACAGTGTGGCGATTCCTCAGGGATCTGGAACTAGAAATACCATTTGACGCAGCCATCCCATTACTGGGCATATACCCAAAGGATTATAAATCATGTGGCTATAAAGACACATGCACACATATGTTTATTATGGCACTATTCACAATAGCAAAGACTTGGAACCAACCCAAATGTCCATCAATGATAGACTGGATTAAGAAAATGTGGCACATATACACCATGGAATACTATGCAGCCATAAAAAAGGATGAGTTCATATCCTTTGTAGGGACATGAATGAAGCTGGAAACCATTCTGAGCAAACTATCGCAAGGACAGAAAACCAAACACTGCATGTTCTCACTCACAGGTGGGGATTGAACAATGAGAACACTTGGACATAGGGTGCGGAATATCACATACTGGGGCCTGTCATGTGGTGGGGGGAGGGGGGAGGGATAGCATTAGGAGATATACCTAATGTAAATGACGAGTTAACGGGTGCAGCACACCAACATGGCACATGTATACATATGTAACAAACCTTCACGTTGTGCACATGTACCCTAGAACTTAAAGTATAATAAAAAAAATAGAGGAGGGGTGAATACTTTCAAATTCGTCCTATGAAGCCAGTATTATCCTGATACCAAAAACAGACAAAGACACATTTAAAAAGAAAGAAAGAAAGAAAGAAAGAAAGAAAGAAAGAAAGAAAGAAAGAAAGAAAGAAAGAAAGAAAGAAAGAAAGAAAGAAAGAAAAAGAAAACTACAGGTCAATATCCCTGGTGAGTATTGATGCAAGAATCCTCAACAAAATATTGGCAAACTGACTTCAACAAAATATCAAAGAGATCATTCATCATGACCGAGTGGGATTTATCCCTGGGATGTGAGGATGGTTCAACATATACAAATCAATCATACGATTTGATTAAACTAAAGAGCTCCTGCACAGCAAAAGAAACTACCATCAGAGTGAACAGGCAACCTACAGAATGAGAGAAAATTTTTGCAATCTACCCATCTGACAAATCATATGACTTGCACATGAGAGATTGATTTGCACATGTGATACATCATATCAACAGAATGAAAGACAAAAATCACACTATCATTTCAATTGATGCTGAAAAAGCATTTGGTAAAATTCAACACCCCTTCATGATAAAAACTATCAAGAAACTGGATATAGAAGAAACATACCTCAACATGATAAAAGCCATATCTGACAGACCCACAGCTAGTATCATATTGAATGGGAGAAACCTGAAAGCCTTTCCTCTAAGATCTAGAACATGACAAGGATGTCCATTGTCACCACTGTTATTCAACACAGTACTGGAAGTCCTAGCCAGAGTAATCAGACAAGAGAAAGATCACATCACGTTCAAAAGCTTCTGCACAGCAAAGGAAACAATCAACAAAGTGAAGAGATAATCCACACAATGGGAGAAAATATTCACAAACTACACATCTGATAAGGGATTAATAACCAGAATATATATAAGGAGCTTAAACCGCTCTATAGGAAAAAATCTAATCTGATTTTAAAATGGGCAAAATATCTGAATAGACATTTCTCAAAAAGGCATACACATGGCAAATAGGCATATGAAAAGGTGTTCAACATCATCGATCATCAGAGAAATGCAAATCAAAACTACAAGGAGATACCATCTCACCCACATTAAAATGGCTTTTATCCAAAAGACAGGCAATAACAAATGCTGGTGAGGATGTGGAGAAAAGGGAACCCTCAAACACTGTTAGTGGGAATATAAATTAGTACAACCACCATGGACAACAGTATGGAGATTCCTCAAAAAACTAAAAATAGAGCTACCATATGAGCCATCAATCCGACTGCTGGGTATATACCCAAAAGAAAGGAAATTAATATATCAAAGAGATATCTGCACTCCCATGTTTATTCCAGCACTATTCTCAATAGCCAAGATTTCGAAGCAACTTAAGTGTCCATCAACAGAGAACTAAAGAAAATATGGTACATAGGTACATATACACAATGGAGTACTATTCAGCCATAAGAAAGAATGAGATCCTGTCATTTTCAACAACATGGATGGAACTAGAGGTATTATGTTAAGTGAAATAAGCCAGGCACAGAAAGACAAATATCACATGTTCTCACTTATTTGTGGGATTGAAAATTAAAACAATTGAAGTCATCAATATAGAGAGTAAAAGGATGCTTACCAAAGGCTAGGAAGGGTAATGAGGATGTGGGGCAGAAGTGGGGATGCTTGGGGATGGTTAGTGGTACAAAAAAATAGAATGAATAAGACCTAGTATTTGCTAGCAGAACAGGGTGACTATAGTCAAAGTAACTTAACTGCATATTTTAAATAACTAAAAGTATAATTAAATTGTTTGCAACAAAAATGATAAGTGCTTGAGGGGATGAATACCCCATTTATTCTGTTGTAATTATTACACATTGCATGCCTATATCAAATATCTCATGTAACCCATAAATATATACCTACTACATAAACATACCTACAAAATTTTTTAAAATTTTAAAAAGAGAAGTCAATGAAGTTGAAAACAGAGAAACAATAAAGTCCCTGAAACAAAGAGCTAGTTCTTTTAAAAGATCAATAGAGTTGACACACCTCTATTGTTTACCTCTGACCAGGTAAAAAAAGAAGACACAAATTATCTAACAGGCACAGTGGCTCACGCCTGTAATCTGAGCATTTTGGGAGGCCTGGGCAGGTGGATCACTTGAGCCCAGGAGTTCGACAGCCACTTGAACAACATGGCAAAACCCTGTCTCCACAGTAAGTACAAAAAATAATTAACCAGGCGTGGTGGCACACACCTGTACCACCCAGCAACATGGGAGGCTGATGTGGGAGGATTGCTTCAACCTGGGAAGTTGAGACTGCAGTGAGTCACGATTGCATCACCCAGCCTGGGCGTTGAAGTGAGACCTTGTCTCAAAAAAAAAGATGAATTATCAATATCAGGGATAAAACGAGATATCACTATGGACCCTGCAGACATCAAAAGGGTAAAAAGGGAACAGTACAAACATCTCTACATACATAAATTTGACAACATACATGATATGAACCAATTTCTCAAAAAAAATACTACCACAACCTCACCCAATACAAAATATATCATTTCAATGGCATTATAACAAAATTAAATTCATAATTTTAAAACTTCACAAAAAGAAATCTTCAGGTCCAGATTGTTTCACCAGAGAATTAAACGAAATATTTAAAGAAGAATTAACACTAAGTCCACACAATATCTTCCAGGCAATAGGAGGGAACACTTCTCAATTCGTTTTATAAAGCTAATATTATCCTGATAAGGAAATCAGACAAAGACAGTACAGAAATGTACCAAACAATATCCCTCATGAATATAGATGCAAAAATCCCTAACAAAGTACTAGAAAAAAACAATTCAGCAACACATAAAAGTAATTAAACAACATGCTCAGGTAGGGTTTAAGCCATGGATGCTGATGTGGTTTGAATGTCCCCATCAAAACTCATGTTGAAATTTAATTGCCAGTGTGACGGTATTGGGAGGTGAGGTATAAAAGAGGTGGGTAAATCATGAGGGCTTCACTCTCATGAATGGATTGTCATTATGACAACGAGATAGTTATACAGGAGTAGGCTCATAATAAATGGATAAATTTAGCTCCTATTTTCTCTCTGTCTTGCATGCTCAATTCTGCCTTCCACTCTTCTACCATAGACTGACCCTCACCAGATGGCACACCTTGTTCTTCTCAGCCTCCAGAATTGTAAGTCAAATAAATTTCTTTTTCTTTTTTATAAATTACTCAGTCTAAAGTATTCTGTTATAGCAGCAGAAAATAAATTAAGACAGAAATCTGGTACCAAGAAATGGAGCTATTGCTATTAAAAATGCCTGAAAATGTGGAAGCAGCTTTGGAACTGAATAATTGTTAGAGCCTGGAAGAATTTGGAGCAGCAGGCTAGAAAAAGTCTAAATTGGCATGAACAGAGCATTAAGTTTCTCTTGAGGGCTCCTAAGGGGAGAGCTACAGAGGAAGTCTAAATCTTCTTAGAGATTACTGAAGTGGTCATGACCAGAATGCTGATAGAAATATCGACAGCAAAGGCCATTCTGATGGGGTCACAGAATGATTTGAGAAACAAAATATCGGAAATTGAAGAAAAAACCTTCCTTGTTATAAAGTAGCAAAGACCTTGGCTGAATTGTGTCTGTGTCCTAGGACTTCATGAAATGCAGAACTTAAAAGCAATGAACTAGGATATCTAATGGAAGAAATATCTAAGCAGCAATGTATTCAGGCTGCTGCATGGCTACTTTTAGCCACATACAGTGAGATGCGAAAGCCAAAGAATGACTTAAAGATGAAATTTATACTTAAAAAGATAAGCCAAACAGAAAGATAAGGAAACTTCACAGGCTGGCCATGTAAAGACTGAAAAAGCATACTCTGGAATATGAAGAATAGGCCGGGTGCAGTGGCCCATGCCTGTTATCCCAGCACTTTGGGAGGTAATGCAGGTGGATTTCTTGAGCTCGGGAGTATGAGACCAGCATTGGCAACACAGCAAAACCCTGTCTCTACAAAAAATTCACCAGGCATGGTGGCATGCACCTGTGGTCCCAGCTACTCAGGAGGCTGAGGTGGGAGGATTGCTTGAGCCTAAGAGGCAGAGGTTGCAGTGAGCCAAGATTGCACCACTGCAATCCAGCCTGGGTGACAGAGCAAGACCCTGTCTAAAAAAAATAGTGCTAAGAATATAATACTAAGATTGTGACCAAGCAATCATTTGCTAAAGAGATTAATATTGATAGAACAGAGCCAGGTGCTATTCATGAAAACAATGGGAGACAAAGACCCTGAAGGAATTTTAAAGATTTTTGAGGCTGCCCCTCCAATCACAGGCCCAGAGCTATAGGAGGACAGAATGATTTCAGGGGACAGGTCCTGGGTGTCTTCCATGGGCTCACTGCCCAGAGCCTCCTCAGGACTCTGCTCCCTGCATTCTGGTGCAGCACTCTTCAGCTGCTGCACTCATGGCTCAGTGGGTCCAGGTATGGCTTGACTTGCTGCTCCAAAAAGTCTAAGTCATAAGCCTTGGCAGCATCTACATGGTGTTAATTCTACAGATACACAGAATGCAAGAGCTGTGGAGGAATGGCTTCCTCCACCTAGATTTCAAAGGATGCCACAAAATGCCTAAAAGCCCAGGGAGAAACCTACTACAAAGGTAGAGCCACCATAGAGAACTTCCCCACTAAGGCAATGCTTAGTGGAGTTGCAGGGGTAGGGCTGCCCTTAAGACTTCAGCACTATAGAGGTCCAAACATGCAATGCCAGCCTGGGAGAACTGCAGACATGAAACTTCTACCAATGAGAGCTGCTGGATAGACTGAGCCCTGAAAAGCCATAGGGGCTGTATTGCCTGAGGCCTTCGGGGCCCAACTCCCACCTCAGTGCATCCAGGAAGTGATACATGGAGTCAAAGCAGGTTTAAGACTTAATGTTTCCCTGTTGGGTTTTGGACTTACTTAGGGCTTGTTACTTCTTTCTTTTTGCCTATTTCTCCCTTTTGGAATCAAAATGTCTATCCTATACCTGTCCCACTTTGTATTCTGGAAGTAGATAACTTGTTTTGATTTCACAGGTTCATAGCTGGAAGGAATTTGCCTCAGGATGAATCATGCCTTGAGTCTCACCCATATCTGATTCAGATAAGACTTTGGACTTTTGATTTTTTGTGTCAGGTTTGAATCAGCCTAGTTGTGCTAAATCCAAGAATGGGGAAAGGTTTCAAAGTGGCTCAGTGGCCAATTAAATGCTTTCAAATTTAAGGTTTATTGTGAGGCTTTCACACACCAATAATCACGCAAATATATTTAACACATAAAGGCAGTAATAAGAAAGAAGGAGAACAAACCATGGCGAGTAATTCAGGAGACCAGCACAATGACAGACAAACTGGGCAGCTCTTGATTTCATTCAAAATGCTGACCAGTGAGGGAAGTCACTGCTCTTCTAAGGCAGTTTCCAGCAGCCATTACCAAGAGGCCTTGGAGTTCTCATTGGCAGAGTTTCTTTAGGCATCTTAGTCATGGTCAGTCTCTTTTGTTTTTATGGCCCTCCACAGGGGTATCCATGGTCACTATCTCAGCCTCACTTTCCTGTCAGGTCTGGAGTGTGCCTGGCCACAGTAGGTGTTATCACCTCAGTCCATTATATATATGTTTATCACTTTGATGTGTCAGCAACTTCACTGTGGGCTGAGTCACTTTTTGTAAGTGACTCTATTTTGAGACATTTAGGATAACAAAACATTATTATATATCAGGACATTTGAGTTGATGCTGAAAAAAAGTTAAGACTTTTGGGACTATTGGGATAAAGTGAATGTATTTTACCTGTGAGAAGAATATGAATTTGGAGGGCCAGGAGAGAATACTATGGTTTCATTGTGTCCCCCATAAGTTCATGTACTGGAAACTTAATTGCCACTGTAACAACATTAAGAGATGGGGTCTTTAAAAGGTAATGGATTAATGCTGTTATCACAGGAGTGGTTTAGTTATCATAGGAACAGTCTCCTGGTTAAAAAAATAAGTTTATCCCCCATCTTTTCTCTCTGTCTTTCCTGTGTGCTTCCTCATCATGTGATATCTTCCACCATGAGATGACCCTCACCAGATGCCAACACCATGTCCTTGGACTTGCCAGCCTCCAGAACCGTGAGTGAAATAGATCTCTTTTCTTTGTAAATTACCTAGTCTATAGTATTCTATTATAGCAACAAACAATGGATAAAGACAGAAGCAAAGCTGGTACAATATTACAAAAATCAATCAATGTAATTTACCGTATTAAAAGATTAAAGAAGAAACCTTATATGAACATATTGATCAATGCAGGAAAAGTGTTTGAAAAAATTAATACCAATTCACTACAAAAATTCTGAGAAAAATATAGAGAGGAACTTTCTCAACTTGATATAGAACATCTACATAAATCCTAAAGTTAACATCATACTTCATGATGAAAGACTGGATAGTTTCCCCTTAAGATCAAGAACAAGGCAAGGATGTCCATTTCACCACTCTTACTCAACATAATGTTAGAAGATCTAGCCAGTCCAATAAAGAAAGTAAAGAACATAAAAGGCATGCAGATGGAGAATAAATAAAACCACCCAGATTTGAAGATGCCTACAGAGAACATCCAAAGAAATCTACAAAAACCTCCAAAACTAGTAAATGAATTCAGCAAGGTTGGAGGACAGAAGATAATGATACAAAAATTAATTGTATTTCTATATAATAGCAATGAAATGTGGACACTGAAGTTCAAAATACAGTACCATTTAAATTCCTTTTAAAATCCAATACTTAAGTGTAAATCTAATAAAACACATGCGGAACTTATACACTGAAAACTACACAATGCTAATGAAAAGAAATAAAAAATAATCTAAATAAATAGAGATACATAACATGTTCTGGATTGGAAACTCAGCACAGTAAGGATGCAAATTCTCCCCAAGTTGATAAACAGATTTAATGTAATTTCTATCAAAATCCCAGCAAGACTTCAGTAGATATAGAAAATATTATTCTATCAGGTCCTTTACAGAAAAAGTTTGTGCATCATTCCTCTACTGCAAGACAAGTAGGAGTCTAGTTGCTGCTCAGAAGTTTCTTTTTCTGTTCCTAGGCCCTTCTTTCACACAAACCCCAATCCAATATTTTCTATGTCCAGTAACATAAGATCTCTTCCTTCAGTCACAGAGAAAATTGAGGTCATCAAATAAGGATGTTTCAACTACATTTCCAATGTTTCATCCCTGCTTTTATGTATTTGCTCTTGTACACACTTCATTTTTTCTGAAATGTAAGTTCCATCCAGGCAGGGATTTTTGTCCTGGTTTTTCAAACTGCTACATCTTCAGTACCTAGAACAGTATCTGGCAGGGTACAGAGGCTCCATAAATCTTTGTTAAATGAAATTATCTTCAATTTCCATAGAAAAGGTGCCATTTCTTCTATCTCAAGGCTAATCCTTCCACCTATTCTCTGGATCTCTTCTATTTCCACCTCTCCAGGGACCTCAGCTCTTCAACAGATCCTTCTCATTCTTACATCTTCAACTTCATCCTCTCTCTTTAGCATACAAGTATGCTCATGTCTCTCCCAGTGTATATGTACAGATAAATAGCCAGCTGCCACCCAACTGCTCACCTCACATTCACAACCAAATTTCTTGAAAGACTTGTCTATACTCCCAGTCTCCACTTCTTCTCCTCCATTAAATCCTCAGCCCACTATAGTTTGGCTTTAGCCCCCACTACACCACTGAAATGGCTTCATTTCAAGCTAGCAATCTCTCCATGGTACAAATTCCTATAGAAAGTTCACAATCTTGATCTAAGTCTGTAGCATTCAACACAGTTAACCATTCCCTGCCTGAAAATTTTCTTCTCCTCTTGCTTCCTGGACACCATACTCTGGTTTTCTTTCCATCTCCCTCTCCTTTTTCTTCTCTCTCTCCCTTCTCTCATTCTTCTCCCTCCCCAACCTGGAGTGGAGTATCTGCTTGTTTTTTGTGTTACTCCTCTGGACCTTTGTCCTTGTCCTTTTTCTGTACTCTATATATTCCCCCTGCATAAAAGCTACATCTACTCTATATGCATACGTATGTCTCAAGTATGGAAAACTGGCTGCTTGAAGATTCATACAGCCTGCAGCTGGGTTTTGTTTGGCTGGCTTACCAGATTTTTTTTCTTTTCCCCGGTGCAACCTCCAACATTTATTTCTAACTTGAATGTCTTTGGGGAGGGCTTGTGCTCATCTCTTCTTTCTGTCTTAGGCCCATATCAGCCCCAAACAGAATTATTCATTTATGTCACCTATCTGGATACTGTAGACATTCAGATTTTTAACTCCTAATGCTGATGACTTTCAAGACTATATCAGTAGCACAAACTACATTCCTGCACCCCAAATAATATATCCAATCTTCATTTGGGTATCTGACAGGCATCTCACACTCAACATAGGTAAAACTGAGCTCAGGACTTCCCCGTCAAGTCTTATCCTCCTGTGTTTCCCCTCTCAATGAATGGCACTTCCTGACACCAAAGTTCAATCCTGAGATTCACACTCACTCTCCATTACCCACCTCATCACTTACATGCAATTGATTAGCAAATCATGTAAATTCTACCCCCTAAATATCTCTCAAATGTATGCCTTCTTCTTCTTCTTCCCCACTACTATATTTTTAACTCAAGGTCTTGTCATTTCCAACTGAATCATTGCAATAGCCTTGCAATAGGCTATTGGGTATTTCACTATCAGATCCCTTTTTGACCCCTTTAGCATTGACTCTCTACAACTCAGTTCACACCCTAGGTTCAAGCCCAGCAAGACCAGGAACTCTCTGGTTCTCTATGCCTCAGTGATTTGACAGGTTCTCTCTGCTTGAAACACCTTCCTACCATCTTCATTCCAGAAAAGCCTATGCTGTCCTTTATATTTCAACTCAGACATTTCCATCTCTAGAAGGTGTGCATTTCCTGACACCTCACATCCTGTAAGAGAGGGGCCCTCACACCTCTCAACCAGCTCCTGCACTAAACCCATTTCCCTATGGGCAGGAAAGATATTCACAACTGTATTCTACATGCTGGGTACACAATAGTCCATCAATAATTTTTTAAATGAATGATTCTCTGAGTAAAGTCTGTCTTCATTGGAGTGGTGACCAATCGTCTTTGCAATCCAGCTGCAACTTCCACTGTCATCTGAAATGGTGTGGATCTGTGTCCTTACCCAAAACATATGTCGAAATGTGATCCCCAGTGCTGGAGGTGGGGTCTGGTGAGGGGTGATTGAATCATGGGGGCAGTTTCTACCCGTTTCACACTATCTCCCTAGTGCTGTTCTCATGATAGAGTTCTCATGAGATCTGGTTGTTTAAAAATGTGTGATATCTCCCCCTTCTTGCTCTCTTCCTCTTGCTCTTGCCACGTAAGAAGTGCCTGCTTCCCCCTTCACCTTCTGCCATTATTGTAAGTTTCCTGATCTTTCCCCAGAAGTCAAGCAAATGCTGCCATGCTTCCTGCACAGCCTGCAGAATGTGAGCCAATTAAACCTCTTTTCTTTATAAATTACCCCATCTCAGGTATTTTCATGGCAATGCAGGAATTAAATAATACATCATCCATATCTCTCACTAGACCCCTACATGAATCTAATGCTCCAAACAATATCAAGAATATCATATTATAGCTTTTGACTGAAAAGAAAGTCTGTAAAACTTAACAATTGTATTCACAAATTTAAATAAATTGCCACAGTGACTGTTGAATAAGGGAACAAACTACTTCATTTCCTGAAGACCCTGTGCTGGTTTCCCACCTATATAATTGATCATGGGCTCCTCAATACCTCCTCCTATAATAAATCTATCCATTATCCACCAAATTAAATACTATTTTCTTGAAATCTTACCTGCTCTACTTAGCCAAAAATAGAAATGATTGCTCCTTCCTCTGCGCTCCTCCACCTTGGATTCTCTGATAACTATCTAATTTTGCCTTATATTGTATTTTTTGTATGCATAGCTTCTATCCCCTTCCTGACTGTAATCACCTTCAGAGCAGAGAACATGTCTTTTTTGACCCTTTGATGCCCTGTAGCATCTGGAACTTGGCAAGTAAGCAATGCATATTTTAAGTGACTATTAGATAAGATCAGATTAGGAGTATTTCAACTAATTAAAATGCATTTAGTATTTGATTATTATCCCTAAAGCCAACTGCTTTGTGAATTTAAATAAATAAAGCTCATCCACAGTAATAATTAATTACCAATTATCATGTTAGTGTTTCCTGTTTACAAATATTAACCCAGGGAAACAGGGGTTTTCTAAGTTACTGAGAGGAGTAGACACTTTGGTTTCCATTCTAAAACCAAAGCTACAGATTCCATTTCCATGTGGTCTGCTTGGACAGTGAAGTGATTGCTTCAGGTTTCAGCTGAAACTATATTGGCAACTCAGGGGTATATTTTAAAAACCCTCAGTAGGTCCCATGGAGACTTCCCGAGATAAAGAGCTGTAATTTAATTTGCTATTGCATAACCCAGTCACGAAAGGCACAAAGGAGCCCACGTTTTCATTCCCTTCATAGTAGACATTTAATTATATGATAATTACTTACAGCTTGCTACTCGGCTTCTACTTTTATGAAATGTAAATTACACTTCACTCAAAAGTGCAAGATGAGCATTTAAAATACTTCACTAAATGAGTTTAAAGAATTTTCTGACATTTTTTTCCCAGGCTAAGAATTAGGAAGGCGATATACCTTTAAAGGATACTTTGATTTAGATACCAGGAAATTTGAGTTCTTAATGAATATCTGAAAGAGAGAAAAGCTTCCAAGAAAAAAATGAATAGTGTGTTCTAAGCAAACTCAATGGCTTCAGTAAAGCCAAAGCCTCATCTTTCAGAATAAGTCTACCACTTTTTCAACTGTGTAGATTCATTAATGGAGTTTTACTGGTAAGGCTAAGGAAAAAAGAAAGTGATGACAATGATAAAGGTGATGCTATTTCAATGACTACATTTGGAAATGAATGCTAAATGTATTTTATTTGTCTTTTATTGCACCACTTTCTCCTAACATTAAAATTGATTCCTAACGGAGGTCAAGTGTTTGGGAAAATCATTATTATTTCCACTGCTGCATTATGCATTGAAGTAGAAAACATAGTCTGGGGAACCCAAAGCCACAGATGACTTAAAGGAATCCTGAAGCATTCTCCTTAAACTTTGCATTTTGCATTCAGGGGCTTTGCCATTATTCTTGCCAACTCAAACTATACGAGTAATCAGGATTACTCTCCATGGTATTTGCCTCTGGTGGTTCATTCAATGTCTTCACCAAAAAATTCCAAAGAAACTAGGAAATGAAGAAGATCCAGAAAGGGAGGTAACTTACATTTTCATATGGGAAACGAAGATATAAAACTTTAAGCAAATTACTTTTCATGACTTGATCAGGAAATCATGAGGAATTCAGGGTCAACTACCACTGATAATCATAAAAGACCTTATACTTGTCACGGATTTTATTATTTTCAAAAAATTTTCAAACATAAATTCATAGCATGTTAGAACTAGAAGGAACATTAAAATTCATCCAGTGTCACTCTCTTTTAATGCATTTATTCTATCTATTGTTATAAACTTTTATTGAAATATAACATACAAAAAATGTAAATCTTAATTATACAGATTAATTTTTATAAAGTAAGCACACTCATGTTACCATCACCTAGATCAAGACTCAGAGCATTATCAGCATCCCAAAAGTCTCTCTCATGTTTCTCTTGGTCTTCTATCATTATTCTAATTTCTATCACCATAGATTAATTTTGCCTGTGCTTGAACTTGATATAAATGTATTCTCTTTTATCTCTGGCTTCTTATTCAATCTTATATGTGTGAGATTCATCCATTGTGCTTGGTGTTGTAGTATTTTTTTCTTATTAATTGCTGTGTGATATTCCGTTGTATGAATATACCACAATTTATCCATTCTAATGTTGATGAACATTTAGATTATTTTTAGTTTGGTGCCATTAAAAATAATGCTGCTGTGAACATTTTGCACATGTCTTTTGGTGCAAATGTGTGCATTTCTGTTGGGTATATGCATAGTAATGGATTTATTAGGTCATTGGGTACACATATATTCAACTTTAATTGATACTGCCAGTTTTCCGAAGTAGTTGTACCAGTTTACACTGCAGTCAACAGCATATGAGAGTTCCACTCGCTCCACTCCTTGGCAATACCTGCTGTTGTTTGTCTTTTTAATGATAACTATTCTGATAAACGTGTAGTGATCACTCATTGTGGTTTTAATTTGCATTTCCCCAATGACTAATGATGCTTGCTAAACATGTCAGTATACTATTTGATGAAATACCTGATCAAGTCCTTAATTTTTAATTAGGTTATCTGTCGTTTTTTATTTATCCGTGGGAGTTATTTATATATTCTGGACACAAGTCCTTTGCAAGTTATGTATATTATAAATGTTTTCTCCCACTCTAATTTGCCTTTTCATTATCTTAATGATGTTTTAGATGAATATAATTATTGTATTTCAATAAAGACCAAGAGAGAGGGCTCAAATTACCAACATGAGGAATGAAATATCAGGAATGAAAAAGGAGGCATCACTACAGATATTATGTGTTAAAAAGATAAGAGGAAGATAGTACAAACAACTTTATGCCAACTCTTTTGCTATGATAGTGCATGTACTATCTATTTTCATTGTACAAGCTATCAACACCATATAAATTTAAAGAATGAAAAATTAGAAAATCATTTCTCTGTTGTTACTTCTAAAATATGGAAAGATATCACTTCATTTATTCAACATTTGTTTACAACATCTAAATGTCAGATATTTTATGAGGGGATAGGGACATAACAATGAACAAAAAAGAACAGTCCCTTTTCTCATGGAGCTTACAAACCCATGGGAAAAAAACAAACATCAACAGTCACCCTAATAACTCATTACCATTATGGCAACTGCTACATAGAATAGCTACAGGGTGCTATACATGTGTATAAAAGGGACTATTTAGAGTAGAGGAGCATAAAAAACTAATCTGAAAGAACTACATATAAGCTGAGACTTTAAGGATACTTATAAGTTTGGTAGGTGTAGGGGGTGGAGGAGAAGGGAGGATGAGAAAGGGAAAATTCAGAAAGAATGAGCACCCCTCCCCATAACACACACATATACTTGCGTACATGCACACAGCCTACCTGGTGCAGTATGACCCAAAGATTCGACTACTCCAGATCAAAGTTAAGAGGATGCAGAGTTCTAAAGCCAAGGCAAGAGGAAACAAAGAGCTAAATTACTGTTCTACAATGGAAGTGGCTCTGAGGTTTGGAAAACAGAGATATAGAAGTACCTATAGAGCTTCAAGACAGTATTCTTAAAACAGACAGGGTTACTGGAGTTTTACAGATTCTACAAGTAGAGTATATAGACACCCTGTTCTTTGACAGTGCCGAGGGAGGTGACAGCAACATCGGAGAAAAATGGCAATGTGATATCCAAGAAAGACTAGACCCAAACCAGTTCAGGACTCCCAGCCTGGACAGAATCCCCTGTGCCTCAGCTTGGTCCAGAAGCAGCAGAGCTGCTAGCCTTGAAGAGACCATACAGGCTTGGACAATGAGTATGTCAGTGATGGCCAGTGTGAAAAACTGAAGACCTGAGGATTCCCTGTGATGGTCCAAATGCTTAGTACTTAACATGGACATGGAGGCCTCCACAATGACTGAGATTAAATGTTCTATCAAATCTGGGGGGAGGGTATGGTCTCTGAGCAGACTGATATTTAGAAAATAAAAGAAATATTTATTTCACTCTATATTTTGGGGTAAAATGCATGCCCACTACAATATTTAATATTGGGAGAAAGTAGTGGAATCTACTCTGGGAGAAAGTAGAGAGAGTCTCAAAGCAGTTTGGGCTAAGCTATAGGTATCTTTGATATGACTACCTTGGTCATGAGTGGGGATGGAGCAGTTAAAGGTACAGGGCCAGGGCACACAAATGCTCACTGAATGAAAGAATGAATGGTCCTCGCCCTTTCAGGAACCCATTCCAATCTTCAGAAAGTCAGTATTTCTATCAGACCTCCTCTCCCACAAGAGGGACCCATAGAAAGTTTGGCTGCCTTACCTTAATCTATTGCTTCCCAGCAACAGAAGTAAGCTGCCCAAGTGGCCGCCAAGGTTGTAGGGGCAAAAATGTGCTTCATGCTTAACTGGGAAAGAAGCAATTCCTTGAGTTATGTGTCATTAGTGAACCCTAATGTCATTAGGTATAAGAATCAGAATTTGCATAGAAATCATTGCAGGGAATTGTTCCTTCCCCATACCAGTAGTGATTTCTCAGCACTATTAGCTGCTTAATGCTACTGCTTTTAATTGATTACTCCAGGAGAGTCCCTCAATAGCAAGCTTCTTCAATTGAGATGCAAGGATATTCGCTGAATGTGATTCAACAACCCCAATTGACTCTGGAGACCTCTGCCTATCTACAGCATAATCACAGCAGCTTCACACAGTTTAATAAATAACATGGTCCTTCCAAATGCAATACTCAGGCTATAACCTAGTTAAAAATATGAACTTGTCTGGTTCTGTTTACCTGCTAAAAATCAATGATCAAGTCATACATTTGTAAATACATGTACAGTTGGGAGGCTGGGAGTTATTTTAAAACTTCTTCTTGTTTCAATCTCTGAATATGTATGAAGACTCTGAAATGCCTGAGTTAACTCTCCTGCCTTAGTAAGTAGTTGAGTAGCTATAGCTAGACTCTACTTTGCCTAACTAGGTATATCATAGTATATGGAACACCACTGTCACTACCAAGGACTAGAAAAGTTGAGAAGTGTTGGGTTAAAAGCATATTGAGGCGAAGACAGCTCAGGGAGCACTTCAATAATTTACCCAATTCCCCAGCAGGAGCTTCTATTTTTGTTTTTGAGACAGGGCCTTGCTCTGTTGCCCAGGCTGGAGTACAGTGGTAGTGGTAGTGGTAGGATCTCAGCTCATTGCTCCTCAATCTTCCAGGCTCAGGATATCCTCTCCCACCTCAGACTCCCAAGTAGCTGGGACTACAAGTGTGTGCCACCACACCCAGCTAATTTTGTTTATTTTTTGTAGAGACAAGGTCTCACTGTGCTGCCAAGGCTGGTCTCAAACTCTTATGCTCAAGCGATCTTCTTGCCTTGGCCTCTCAAAGTGGTGGGATTACAGGCGTAAGCCACCACACCTGATAAGCTTTTTGTTTTCTGATTCACTTTTCTCCTCAATGTTGTCCTCAGGAAAAAGGATCTTGTTCACCAATTCAATCCAATTGACCAAATATAGTGTGCCTTGATAGAATTGATAGAAATATGGGCCGGGTGCAATGGCTCATGCCTGTAATCCCAGCACTTTGGGAGGCTGAGGCAGGTGGATCACGAGATCAGGAGTTTGAAACCAGCCTGACCAACATAGTGAAACCCCGTCTCTATTACGGCAGAGGTTGCAGTGAGCCGAGATCGCGCCATTGCACTCCAGCCTGGGTGACAGAGTGAGACTCCATCTCAAAAAAAAAAAAAAAAAGAGAGAGAGAAGAGAAGAAAAAAAGGAAATGTCAACTCACAAAATCAGATGCACAAGAATGTTTTTCTAATATCTCGGTCTATTTTGAGCACCTATTCCTCCAAGTAGTATAAACCTTAACTCCAGTCAATTCAAGCACTCCCCAAAATCTCTGGGATTGTGGCTAAGACAAGCAGAAAGTGTTTGATCTTCAGTTGCCTGCTGTTGTTCACCCTGGAATCCACTGAGCGGTGTATTGTCATGTGTGGCCTTGGTTATCTCTCTGCATGTGTTCTAGGGATATTCAAATTCCACCCAGGCATCAGTTACAGAAGCACTCAGATCACTGCTGTGCCTCCTTAGCCTTGAGATTAAGATCTCTCAGGTCTCGAGATGTCCTTGTGGGTATTTAGAAAACACTCGGTTCTTCCAATACCTCCCCAGAGTCTAGGGAATTGTGAGGTGGTCTCAAGCCCTGTCTCCTGACATAGAATACATGCAGTCAACACTACTGCTCTGGTGTCAGGCTAGGTTCAGGGAAACTGTTCAAAAACCTCTATGTGGGGAGAGGCAAGGAACAGTCTCATCTGCTCTCAGATTTCTCTACTCCCATGCCCCATTGAGGGTTGTATTATTCATATTTCTTCAATTTGGGTCTTGGTCCACAACATCATGTTACAGCACCTCTGTTAAGGGACTCACTAAGGACTCACTCTTTTGTTCTAATTCTCACTTTTCTCATATCTGATAGGATCTTCATCTAGTTTGGGGAAGAGGAAAATAGGCTTTAACTTATCCTGTATCCTTTCAAATCTAGTGTGTATGTCATGAAGTGCATTTTCTGGGTTCTTTAGGACTCAGGCCTTTGAAGCTCAAAAGCTCTAGTTCCTGAAATTCTAAATAGGCTTTTAAAACTCAAAGGCTACAAATTTACTTTTTTTGTCTTCTGCTCTTCTACTATAACAGCCTTTCTCTTAGGTGATGAATGTGTTTGCTGAATATGGAAAGGACTAGGTATAAGCACACACACAGACACACAAACACACACAGGATAATTTATTAAAACATTATCCCAACATCTTACTATATATTAAGGCCATGGTAGAAACTAGAAGAGGAAAAAGAAAAGACACAGTCCATATGCTAAAGAGAATATAGTTTCATTATGGAGACTATGATTTATATATCTGAGACACTCAAAAAATGCATCATCACAAATAATCCAAGGATAGCTTAAGTGATACACTGAATGCTGCAAAGAAGCCAAATAAGAGGGCTATCAATATGAACCACAGGGGTCAGAGACGATCTTTTCATAGAAAAGACTGACCTGAAAGGAGGAGTGGGAAAGGAGAAGGTAATAAATAATTTCATTTTGAAAACTTTTCTCCAGGCAAGTGTCATGTCCCTTATATTAGGCTTTCAATGGTATTTTCACTGTCCCTCTGTGGTTTTGATGAAAAAAAAAACCCTACTCATGTCTTTCAAAACCTAGTGTATCCAAGAGCTCAATTCACTTATTCAACACATACTTATTAAAAACCTATCATATACTGAGCCCCATGCTAGGTAGCATTAGGGCTATTTGCATAGACTGAGAACAACATGGATCTTTTACCAAGTGGAAACCATATAATGGGAAATGTCATGTAGAGCAGTGGTTCTCACACTTGATTGGGCCTCAGAATCACCTGGAGGACCTGTTAAAACACAAAGCGCTGGGACTCACCTGCAGGGTTTCTGATTCAGTAAATCTGAGGCAGAACCTGAGAATTTGCATTTCTTTTTTTTTTATTATTATACTTTAAGTTTTAGGGTACATGTGCACATTGTGCAGGTTAGTTACATATGTATACATGTGCCATGCTGGTGTGCTGCACCCACTAACTCATCATCTAGCATTAGGTATATCTCCCAATGCTATCCCTCTCCCCTCCCCCCACCCCACAACAGTCCCCAGAGTGTGATGTTCCCCTTCCTGTGTCCATGTGATCTCATTGTTCAATTCCCACCTATGAGAGTGAGAATATGCGGTGTTTGGTTTTTTGTTCTTGCGATAGTTTACTGAGAATGATGGTTTCCAATTTCATCCATGTCCCTACAAAGGACATGAACTCATCATTTTTTATGGCTGCGTAGTATTCCATGGTGTATATGTGCCACATTTTCTTAATCCAGTCTATCATTTTCTAATGAGTTCCCAAGTGAAGCTGATGCTGCTGGACTGGCAAAAACCATTGATATAATGGTTAAGAACCCACAGGATTTATAGTCAGCCAGACCTGGGTTTGAATCCCACCTCTGGCACTTAGACATGCAACCCTGAGTACATTATTTAGCTGATTAGAGCCTTGGGCTTTTTAATCTGTAACACTTGATACAACAAGATTCAGCATTTTTTTTTTTAGATATACTGTGTGTCTAGGTACAAGGGAAATAGCAATGAATAAATAGACATAAACCTGTGAGAGTGATGACCACTAAGCACAGTTACCTAAAGTACTATATGATTAGCATTGTGATCAGAACTATGAAGAAGAAGAGCAGGGAGGGGGCTATGAGAAGTGAAAACAAGGAAACCTTATCCAGACTGAATGGTCAAGGAAGACATCACTGAAGCTGGCTGATGCCTGAACTGTAAGCAGGAGGGCCCGTGCTCATCAGGAGAGGTGGTGGGGTAGGGCTGCTAGTGTTTGGAACTGCTTGATGAGGAAAGGATGGTGTGGCTGATGGTAATGTGTGGGGCTTTTGAGTGTGGCTAATCGGGACTGGTAGAGAGATGGGCCAAAGGGGAGCATGGGTTATAGAAGGGGTGGATGAGGTTGGTGGTGATGGGTGGAGCTAGAGGGTGTGGTGATGTGCATGACAGTGGTGAACTGTGGTGAAATGATGAGGATATTGGGGAGGTAACACTGATGAAAGTGGTACACAGGAGGTGGTGAGCTCGCTGGTCCTGGTAGGCAAGGTTAGTGGGTGTGACTTGTAAGTGTAAATGATGGTGGTCAGTAGAACCATTATAAAGAATAAGGGGTCATTTCTTTAGACAAACAAATCAGAGAAGATCTTCCTGATGTTGTGACATTTAAATTGAGACTGGAAGGATGAAAAAAGGGGTAACATACACTCTGAGCAGAAGAAATTACAATGTGCAACAGCTCTGAGAGACAGTAGAGACCTGAGGATCTTATAGAAAACCAGTGCAGCTAGAGTGCCAAGAGTGAAAGGAGAAATGGTGGGAGATGAGGCTAAAAATGCAGGCAAGAGCCAAACCATGCAGAACCTTCTAGAGATTGATAACGCATCTGGTCTTTATCCTAAGAGCAATTAAAACAATGCGATCAGCTTAGAGTGTTGAAAAGCTCACTCTGGCTATATTGTGAATAATAGGCTGGAAGAGGCCACCAATCAGGAAGCGTTTGAAGAAAATAATTCAGCAACGCAGCACTGAGTCATATTTTTCTACTGACACAGAATATATGTACCTTCATAACTGGAGCCCTTCCATGTCTTTCCTCCCCGATGTCTAATTCCTTGCCTGGTATCCTAGTATTGGGACTAGATTTCCTACACAAAAAAATCTGTTTCCTAATCTGAATCTGGAACTGAATCCCTAATATCCACTGCCATCATTCCTTGATAATTCACCAGCTGCTAATCTGAACTCCGGCAATTGCCAGCTACTTAGATGGCCATTGGTCAACTGCCTCACTCCTGCTTGGCCAATAGCCAGGTTCTCGGTTCAGTTTGTCACCGTGGAAACTTATTCTCACATTTTACCTGCTCTTATCCCTCTTAGGTCTGATATGATTCTGAACCTACTTTTGGAGTCAAACCACCATGTACTCAACCCTGTAATAACCAAATCATTAAACCTTGGAATTAAATCCTTACTATAAAGGAATACCTGAGACTGGGTAATTTATAAACAAAAGAGGTTTAATTGGCTCACATTTCTGTACGCTGTACAAGCATGGCATCAACATCTGCTTGGCTTCTGGTGAGGGCCTCAGGAAGCTTACAATCATGGAGGAAAGCAAAGCAGGAGCAGGCAAGGTATGTCACATGGTGAGAGCAGGAGAAAGGTGGGGGGAGGTCCTAGACTCTTTTAAACAATCAGATCTCATGCAAACTCATTGAGCAAGAACTCACTTATCACCAAGCGGATGGTGCTAAGCTATTCATGAGGGAGCTGCCTCCGTGATTCAATCACCTCCCATCAGGCCCCACCTCCAACATTGGGAATTACATTTCAAAATGAGATTTCGAGGGGACAAACATCCAAACTACATCATACTTGTCCCAGCCGCAGACTTCTCCTGACCAAGGAAAACTTCCTGAATTTCCAGGTCTTGTCTATGCCATTGTGGCCTGTTCCACCACCACCCAAGCCCTGGTTCTAATAGCAGGTATTGTCAAAGGGCTAGAACATCATTTAATAGTAAACATGGCCTGGGAATTGAGAACATATCATGTCTTGCTGTTTGAAAATTTGATGTGGATTATTTGATATTCTTGGGCTCTTGTGATTGTGCAACTTAGACCTGGTAAACAAGTCATAGGTGCTCCTTTACAGTACCTGAGCTCACTTGTCCAGTTCCTAAGAAGTCAGCACTCACATTTGGATGGATTTGCCTCAGGCGTCCTAACAGCATAATAAGTGAATCTGTTATATATCCTAGGCTACAGATCCTTTCTTGGATGGTATCACTGTATTGACTCTGAGGCAAGGGACTTGAGAAACAGAAACTCTCTCCTTTCTGGGTTGCTCGAAGATCATATTATTCATGTGGATCTGACATGCATCTATAAAGGCCCAACGGATCAGATCCATGCTTCTCATTTTCATCAAACTACAAATGGATATGGGGCTTGGGGAGCTACTAATGGGTTCAAAGACCCTCACTTTTCTGGACTTCCATTGCAGTGCTCTGGGAGTGAGATCAGAGGTAGGGAAAAGCAAGTGATGGAGTATGTTCGTTGCAGACACAGAGAGCAGGTTTTGGGATTGAAGATCCTTCATCTGTAAATCTGCTACTTCTTATTATAAAGGCCAAAGTACTCTGGAAAGTGTGCAGTGTGGAGGATAATTGCCTCTCAGGGTCATCTCATAAAGAATCTGAGAGGTCTCCTAATCAGGGTCTAATGGTGGCTTTGGTGCCAGGGGCTGGGTGGCAATGGTTTACAGGTTAGGGCAAAGAATTCTTGGAAGGAGGAAACTCAAGGCTCTGAGAAAGAACAGAAACGTGCCTGGCAGGCAGCCCAAAGAGCTAAAGTTAGAGGAGACCAGGAGTCCAAAATAGGCAGTAGAAGTTGGAAGACATTGGAATACCAAAAGGAGACCAAATCCTACAAGGGTAGACCAAAGAGAAGTCAGTCTCAAGTCAGAGAGTTTGTAAGTTTAGATAAGTGCAAAAAGCTATTTCTTTCTTTAAGCTTACCAGGAGCTTTATGGAACAGGTTTGAAGCTGGATTAGTGACAAAGGTGATGCTCACATCCGAAGCATTGAGTTTTTCACTGGGTGAAAACTCAAGAAAAAGTGTGATAAATGGGATTTTTGTTTTCAGGCTCTCTCCCTTGTGGCATCCTCTCATCCCAGGCATCACTTGCTGCATCCAGCCACACAGATCCCACCCATCAATTTCATGCCCCAAGGCCCAGAAATCCCTGCATCTTGGGTCCTCTTCCGTGCTCTCTGCCAGCCAGTCAGATCGAGGCATAATAGGTTGAACGTTGCCTAACACATTTCCCTTTGCATTTCAGTGGAAGCTTTTTAACAATCGTGTCCTTCATTGATATCATCCAAAGCAATACTTCTAATTTGGGAAATTTCCAGCTCTACAGCATATCTGGGAGTATTTGGGAGAGAGTTGGCTTAAAACAACACAAATTTATTCTCTTATGGTTCTGGAGGTCAGTAGTCTGAAATGGGTCTCACTGGGTTAAAGTTGTGGTGCAGGCAGGGCTAGTTCCTTCTGGAGGCTTGGAAGGGAAAATCCATTTACTTGTCTCTTTCAGCTGACAAGTGGCTTCCAGTGCCTGCCTGTATTCCTCGGCTTTTGGCCCCTTCCTCCACCTTCTATGTCGTCACTCCAATCTCTGCTTCTGTCATCATATCTGCTCCTCTGCCTCTGACTCTTTCCTCATCTCTCTCATTAGGACCCTTGTGATTACACTGAGCCTACCTGGATAATCTGGGATAATCCTTCTGTACCAAGATTCTTACCTTATTCACATAGGCAAAGTTTATTTTGCATGTAAAGTAACATATTCACAGTCTACGGATTAGAACATGGACATATTTGGGGTACCATTATCCACCCTACCACATGAAACATTTTAAATTGTATCATGGTTCTGACATTTTCTATTCCTGCATTCAATTTATAGATTATAGATTTTAAAAAGATGTTAAATAGTTTAGTGTTATCTTTGCCCAATGATCATCATCTTTCAAAGGCGGTGTGAGGGTGGAAAGAGGTGGTTAGGGGCAGAAAGTAAAAGAAGCAGGGAGCGAGTTTTAAAAGTTCTGCAATGGGACATCTGGAATTGGCCTCTTACCTGATTAACTCCACTGCCAATTAGGACAAGGCTCTGCCTTGTGGTTTCATTTAAAGCCTCATTTAATGACAATTCATTTCAGTCAGTGGTTCTGCTTCTTTTCCAATACAATTTGCTCTTGAGCTCAAATGGTGCTCTCAGCCTGGTTGGAGATTGAAGGCCAGCTTCCTTCAACTCTGGCTTTGATCAAAGAAGTGGGAAGTGGACACTTGGAAAATTTATCTGAGAAGGTAGGGAAATTAAAACTGAAGGGAATCCAATTGTTCTTCAGAAATGTCTAAAGAAATTAGAGCAGCAGTGACTCAAAATGACATCCTACTTAGCTTGCAAGCTCCCACTTGTTCCGCACTCTGTGGGCCAGGAGACAGCCTGAGTCTCTGTGCCCAGGGCGTCTTCATAAGCTTCAGAAGCTGAGCACAAGGACATGATAGTAAGGGAGACACTATCCAGGGCCATCACTTCCCAAAGTTTATGTTCAAGGAATAAATTTATATAATAACTACCAATAATTGTATACTTATTATATGCTAAGCACTGTGCTTAAGCACACTACATGTGTTTTGTCATTTAACCTAACCTTCATAACAGCCATGTAAGGTAATTTATATTAGCCTTTTCTACAGGTTAGTAAACTGAAGCACAGAGAGAGATTAATTGACTTGCCCAACATCAAACAACAGAGGTAAAATTTGAGCAGTCAGTAGTCCCAAGCCCTCACACTTATCCACCATGCTATACTGCTCCACGTGGAACCCTGCCTGGGAAATTCTGTGTTAGATATGTGGATGTTTATGGTGCCAAACAGGTCTTACTAAAGCAAGTAAACAAGTGACTAAGGTCATACTTGCTTACTAAAACAATCGTCTTCAAGGATTTCATTTCTGCATTAGGGGAAGTGCACACAGGACACTTTCACCAGATATTCATGAATTATAAGATTTGGGTAAAGACTGAGACCCAGCAGTGTGTATCTTGAAAAAACTAGTCATGTGAACATATACTAGCCAAGGCCAAAGATAACATAGCATGCATGTTATCATGCAGGAGTAAACCCCTTTCTGGAGACTGTGTCTAAGGTATTAATTTCAGCAAACATCTTACATAGAACAATCTCCAATTTTCATACGCATTTTTTGAAAGCCCTATACAGTCATTCCCTATACATCTTACGAATGGAAAGAACTCTAGATCTCTCATCCTCCAATCGAAAGCTTCCAGAGGTCATCTGTTTCCAACCACCCAGACTTGTTCAGAGGTATGAAGACATCAAGAGCCTTGGAAGGGGAGAAAGAGGAAGAGGAGGAAGAAAAGGAGGGAGTAGAGGAAGGAGAGGAGGAGGGAGAGGAGGAAAGAGTGGAGAAGGTAGTGGAGGAGGAAGGAGGGGGCATGTAAGTACCTTCCTGAGAAGATTTGGAGAAGGTTCTAATTTGGAAGATTGATCATAGGAGCCAGCTAAAGTTGTGCAAGGCGTCAGCTTGATAGAGGCAAGACACTGTCAAGGCTTGCTCATTAGGAGCTGCCCCTGTGCCTCAAGCCAGCACCCCTTGCCTACACTATATATTGTCTCAACTCTTGCAGGTTTGGGTCATTCATTCAGACCTTTATTAAGAACCAACTATGTGCCCAGCACTACATTAGACACTGTGAGAGATACAAATATATACAAGACAGAATCCTGCTCAAGATAATGCATCTATCTTGGTATTTGTAGTCCCTAATAAGTACAAGAACCATAGGAAGTACAGAAACAAAAGATGAAAATTGTTTCAGTGATCAAGTTCTCTTAACTCTGGGTCATTTTCCCTTTTTCCTATTGTTTCTCTGTTCCCTCTACTCCACATCTCCTCTAATCCTGATCTCATTCGTTGGACACATACTGCCCTTCCTCTCCCCTCCTCAAGTTACAGCCCATTTTTATTTTTCAATATCTTCCTGCTGTTTCATGAAGATTTGCCCTAATTCCCTGTAATACCTGATACCTTCAACTATTAATAGGCATTCACTATCCCAATCCTGACACATACACCAACAACAGCAATAGAAACAGTGCAGCCTGCAGTTTGAATTATGAGACCATGTTAATCAAAGAACTGGCAACCACTTGGTGGCAGCATACTCAAATTCAAATAAGAGGAAATATTTTTAAGTGAGAAGGAACAGCCTGAATTAACAAAACTAAAGTTAGAAAATGCCAGATTAGCAAAGCTAAAGTTAGAAAATGATAACCATGCCACATCTGTAAAATAGTATCAGTTGCACTCAGGAAGACTGAATTGAGAGTGTGTTGCAGTCCTGACAACAAGAAAGAAAAAAAGAAAACAAAAGAAAAGAAAAGAAAGAAAAGAAGAAAAGAAAAGGAAAAGAAAAGAAAAGAACACAATGTTATGGAGCTAAGGAGTGTATCTTCAAGGCTATAGCCATAAGAAAGAGCCCTAAGTTTTAATGTTTTAGCACTAAAGACAGACAACTCTTGTGTCTCCATATTCCCTCAAAGAAAACTGGATTGAGACTAATCGAATAATCCAGACCATTGGAAACAATGACAGACTAAATGAAAGTGCGTATATAGACATTTTTGTTTCTGGTATAATGGGCCATTAATAATAGGATACTTACAAGAAAACAAGAAGCGAGCGTGTGCCATTGGGAAATGCACTCAGGGATTCATATCGTCTTCTGGGATTGGTATCAAATGCCAAATAAGCTGCCACTGATGTTGTAGACAGTAGGCTGGTATAGATAACCTCCTGGGGCTATTGATTTCTACAAAAACAGAGACTATATTCTAGTTCTTCAGCTGCCAAAACATGATAATTATTAGCAGCCCAGCACAACAAACTGCCCTGATATCTTGGGAAATGTGGGACTCAGAATAGCTTTGTAATTGGCCCCTTAGTCAATGATGTCCAACTGATTAAGGAATGTATATGCCTTGCATCCTAGAAGCCTGAAAAATGGTTTCTTCATCTCTCATTAGAGCTTTTCTATTTCTAGGAGAGTACATCTATTGTTTTCAACTATAAGAAGACATCCAAGGCAAGTTCAATGATAAAAAGCATGGAGTATTTTACTTCAGCTGGTATGCATATAACCAAAGTAAATCAAAAATATATATTGAGCCCGTACTATGTACCTATGCCTGTGCCAGCTGCTACAGGGTAGACAGAAAAAATGATGGCATGATGCCTCTCTCGCATGCTTATGATCTAGTTGGGACATAAAATTAACATGTAAAACAATTCAACAAAAGACATAATGTGTTTTGAGTTGGATTGTTCAGAGGCTAGGTGCTATAGTGGTAAGAAAAGAGGAAAGTGACTGTGGACTAGGGTTGTCAAGAACCTTGAAGGGTCTGAGATTTTACTCTACTTTCAAACTAGCAAGTTGGCCTACTACAGTTTCATGGATACCAGTAGAAAATGTGAGATTCCTAGATTAGAGATGAAAGAAAAATTATCACTCACAGCAACAGCAGTGGCCAGAGTATCGTCATTTTTGCATTGGTTTTGGAGTGCAGATTCCAACAGGGCAATGTGAGGAGGACCAAATGTCATCTGTGCATGAAGTGGGTTGCATTACAGGAGAGGCACCCTGAACTTAGAGAACTTGAGCTCATGGAATCATTCATAATAGGCAGTAAGCATGCCTTCTCTTTGTTCCATAGACATTATCTCTATATTGCCAAGCTTTTCCCTATATAAACATCCTAAAGAAAATAGTCCAGAACAACAAGCAGTCATTGTCTTGCTTGCAAGACATTCAGAAACACAACTCAATTGTCAGACAAGGTTTTGTGGAGCCATGGTTTTGGTATGGAGTGCATATCACAGCACAAATGGCTCATGCAAATCCATCTCCATTACAAAGCACATGTCCTAAAGATGGGAGATTTCTTAAGATGACCGAGAAAATACAAAACAGTTCAGAGCTTCAAGGGCCTTTGTTTAACCTGCTCATCTTACAGAAATGGAAACTGAATCCTAAAGAAGTCAAGCAATCATAGCATTATTGTAGTATACAACTGGCACATTTCTTATGTCTGATTAGACAGTTATATTCTATGCCCACTGAGCACTATCCTACTTTTCATAGTAGGATGCTGCTTGGGAACCTCATTAGAAACCAAATTACTACCTGAACCAAGTTTACACTAATGTATTGACCTCTACAACACTCATTAAATGAACTGTAAATCCAATACACTGAAGTCATTTTCCACTGAATCAAATAAGGCTTCAGTCAAAAGAATTACCATTGTGATATACTTAATGCCCGGCATTTTCAGGGAGTCTTAGGCTGGATCATTTCAGATAAAGAGAGAAAATTGTAAAGTCGTAAAATAATGCTGACTAAATAAGTCACACTGCAAGCAAGCATCCTAATTCAGAACTGGGAGTTTAAAGGCAATAATCGACTCGAATTGATTAGTTGGTGGAGCCATCTAAGGATTCACAGTTCTTTGTTTACTAATCTGTCTGTACTTCACTTTCTCCCAGATTCAAAAGTGCTGTAAATAATACTACTTACTTTATCTAAGAATACCTTTGGTCGTTCTCAGTTTGCATAGCAGCTGAACTGTGGGAATAAGTGAGGGGGAAATGTAACTACTATCAAAAGTACTAAAACAGAACACAAAGTATAGACAGACCTTCTTGCATCTGTGGGGAATCTAGACAAGGATAATAATCCCCAAGCAAGAAAGTTCACTGGATTTAAATATATTTTCTAGTTGGGTTTCATTAAATCTGGCCCAGAAAGTCAAGAGCAAGTGTTGAACAAATAGAAAATCTGCTTGTGAGTTTCTGATTTTGTATGCAAATCCATACGCGCCACAGGATGAGAAAATATAACTATTTTCAAAACTAGGTGTGTACTGGAACATTAAAGCCAAATATGGAATAAAGTTAAGTGTGTCTCTCAACCCCAATCATCATCCCCCACCTTCTAGGGTTGCAATGCCCTAAGGTTGACTAAAAAGTCATTGCCACTTGTTACTGGCTTGGGAAGAAATAGTTTGTACTTGCTTTGTGAACTACCTTAGCAGAAGACTAGTTGAGATCAAGTGAGATGATGATTACATTGTACCAGACAGCCCACACCCAAAGTATCTGTGTGCAGTTGTGAGCACAATATGTAACAAGTAACCTTAAAAATTGTAGTGTGTCCAGAAAAGAGCAACCGATATGATTAGAGGACTTGGAGTTTTGGCCTTTTAGGACTAGTTGAGAAACCTAAGGATGGTTAGCCACGAGAAGACTTAGTGGGAAAACATTAGTACTGTTTTCAAACCTTCGGAGGGTTATTTTTCTTTTTTTCAGGTTCATTGAGGTATTACTGGCAAATAAAATTTGTATAAATTTAAGATGTACAACATATTTTGACATACATATACATTATGAAATAATTACTACAATCAAACTAATTAGCATATCTATCACCTCACATTTCTTGTGTGTGATGAGAACACTTAAAATCTACTCTTTTTTTATTTTATTTTATTTTTATTTTATTATTATTATACTTTAAGTTTTAGGGTACATGTGCACAATGTGCAGGTTAGTTACATATGTATACATGTGCCATGCTGGTGTGCTGCACCCATTAACTCTACGTATATAAGACCTCATTATCTATAGTCACCACGCTGTACGTTAGGTCTCCAGAACTTATTCGTCTTATAACTGTGAGTTTGTACTCTAACCGGTATCTCCCCTTTTCCCCGAGGTAACTACACTTCTCCTCTCTGTTACTACACTGGTAACTACACTTCTCCTCTCTGTTACTATGAATTTGACTTTTTAAAAAAAGATTCCACATAATAAGTAAGATCATGCAGTGGTTGTCTTTCTGGGTCTGGCTTCTTTCACTTAGCATAATGTGGGAGAGTTACTATTTGTAATAAATTACTTAATCTGGGTGGCTCCAGAGAACAAAGATGGGACAATTGGCATGATTGAAGGCTAAAAAAAAAGAAAGTAAAAGAAATAACTTTCAAATATTTGCAGCTGTTTAAAATGGCGTGGGAACAAAGTAGGGCAAGATGAATCTTCTCAATGAAATATTCTGTTTACAATGTTACCCCTCCCATAGGGCTCAGTACATTCCCAGAGTCTGGGAGTCAGGACCTTGAACCAGCATGCTTCCACTAGACACCAGACCCTCAACCATCTGGCTGTGAAGTCTCTGACTTTTTTGACCTATTAGATGAGGAGCAACCCATCTCTGAGCAGAAGAGTCAGCATCCTACAATAAAACTTCTTGTATTTTTTTTTCTTAGAAACTTCATATCATAGGATCATAGGACACTGGAGGAAAGGAACCCCTCAAATCATCTAAGCCTTCAATTAAGTCCATAGTTCAGACCCTGTAAACTGAGGATGTCCAAGAGGGATGCAGAAGAAACACTTGTGGACAACTTGATATCTTACCCCATCAACTGTGATCATCTCGACTTTAATTCTGTACACTCATGAATCCCTTCAAAAATAGAATTTTAACTTTCTTTGTGCCTGTCTGACAGTGTCAGTGGTTTTACTCTTTGTTTCCTCTAGCATATTCTATCAGCTCACTGGAGAGCCAACCTGGGTTGTGGCCAAAATCACAGCATCAACTTTTTATGTTCTACAAGCAAGAGTCTCTGACACAGGTAGCATAAATAATGCTCCCCATAGCTCCTGCTGAACTAGGGCTCTTCTGAATTATCTCTCATGCCCTTCTTTCCACTCTTCATCCATGCAGTATGTTGCAAGCTTCCCCCAGCCCCATTACAAAGGGCCCCATTGCAGGTGTAGTAGCTCTAAACCTACTGTTTACACCACAGGAAACCAAAGAAGTAGATCTGTCTTGCTACATTTTTCACCCACTTAAGTATGCTGAGTCACTCCATATTGGCTCAGAACCCACTGCACAGTAAAGAGGAGAAACTGGGACATGTTATGGCCTCTTCTACCTCTCTGAATTTTTCTCACAGTGCAGACCTCAGAAGGAAGAGCTTTTCTCCTTACACTTTTGATTCTCCAAGCCTGGATTCTGATATGCTAAAAAGGAGATTTGGGTAGTTAGAAAAATCTTCTCCTAATAATGTATAGCTTTCAAAATATTTTCCTGGGATAGAATTCTATTTTATATGTCAAAAGCTAAAAGTTATTTTTTTATTTTTATTTTTTTAGAGACAGACTCTGGCTCTGTCACCCAAGTTGGAGTGCAGTGGCACCATCTCAGCTCACTGCAACCTCCATCTCCCAGGTTCAAGAGATTCTCATGCCTCAGCCTCTTGAGTAGCTGGTATTACAGGCATGCGCCACCATACCTGGCTGTTTTTTTTTTTCTATTTTTAGTAGAAACGGGATTTCACTGTGCTGACAAGGCTGGTCTCAAACTCCTGACCTCAAGTGATCTGCCCACCTCAGCCTCCCAAAGTGTTTTCTTTCATTTCTTATTCTCCATCTGATTTCCTTAGAAGTAAATGGATGTCTTAAGCTAAGAAAAAAAATGGACCCCAAAATGCAAATGGAAAATCACATTTGTTTTTTCAAATAATTTCTTATATTACATGTATTATCATTTATTCAGTACTATTCATGCTATGTGCATTTTTATTTTTATGTATATGAATTTTATATATGCTATAACACTGTACAAGTCAGGATTATTTCAAAAGTACTTGACAGAAACCCAACTCAAACTATTTAAGCAAAAACAAAAGTGGGGTGGGGGACTCACAAATTGGAAAGTGCAACAGGTAACCTGCTTTTCAGATACAAGAGGATTCAGGAGCACACTTCTCTCCCCTCAACTCCCTTCTGTGTATTGGGTTCATTCTGTAGACAGATTCTTTCCATGTGCAAGGGAAGATGACTGCCCACACCTCCAGGTTTACATGCTCCCAGTTTAGAAAGCCAAACAGAAAAAAAGCTTATATTCTCCCCAGCACCCAAAAGTTAATCCAGAGAAGGCACCTTATTGGTCATGCTTAGATCTGGTGCCAACCCCTGGACCAATCACTGTTGCCAAGGGATAGATATTATAAAAGGCCCATTCTATATTATATGATTATCACTATAGTCAAGGTTGAGGGGCATCATAATTAACAACCCCACTGGGATCACATGGAATGAGGGAAGGGACAGTCCCTCAAAGGACACAGAGGACTGGACATACCAAAACATCAGATTTCAACTTTACAAACATCACCTCAATCCTTAAATTTCCTTAAACTTATTCTTATTTAATTCAAGTAAGCTAAATAATTTTCCCAAAATCACATAGCTGTATAAAAGAACAGGAATCTAAAGCCAGTCTTGACTGATTCACAATGCCCTTGTTCTTTCCACTATATCTTCTACTTTTTTAATGCCATCCCATCCTTGAGTGGTATCCAGTGCCTTCTGCTTCCATTCTTTAACCCCAGTCAAAACATGCTCTGAAATGAGTTGACAAACTCAGTCATACTCAGCTGTCTGACACTGAGTGACTGAGATTCAGGTATTCCTCCGAGGGAAAATTATAATTTAGCATGTATCAACTTTGGGGAGAAGAATGACTTGACAATTAAGGAGATTAATTTAAGAGTCAGACAGACATGAATTGCCTTACCTCCAACACTTGCTAGGTGTGTGATCTTGGGAAAGTTATCACTTTGAGCTTCAGGCTACTCATCTATAAAATGGAGATAATAATTCATAGGAAAACAGAGATGTTGTGAAGATTAACTGAGTTTGTTCTGTTAAAATGCCCGGCCCAGGACCTTTCATGCAGCTGATGTTAAATAAATATTCATTTTTCTGCTATTCAAAAAAAAATCCAAGTTTTGTTATTAACCTATAGATGAGGGAAGTTCAAGGAGGGCCAAGGGCCCTTCTTCTTCCTCTGAAATCATATCATATAAATGCCCTATATGTGTATAGCTTTAGCACCTTAATTTTTTTCAAGTATCTTAGAGCTCTTGATCATTTTAACAATGCATCAGGGAGGCAAGGCAGGCCTTGTTAAGCCCTATTTCACTGATTAGAAAACACAGGTTCTAGGAAAGTTGAGTCACTTTGCTAAATATTACTCAGCTAATATCTAACATAACTGGAGCCAGAACTGAGAGTTTATGTCTTCTAATCCAGAACTATCTTCTGGTGGATAAGATCATGTCTCTTAGTAGTCATGGTGTGGGAGAGAGCCATTTCTTTTCTATTTCCCTACATGGAATTTTTTCTCCTCCTCCCACTTTACCTACCACTAGGTTGCCAATGGCTCACCCAGGTTAGAGCCAAGAGAGGAAGAACAGGTACGGAACAAGATAAGTCTTACTTGACTGGTGTATAGGGTTCTCCAAAGAAACAAAACCAATAGAATATATTTTTTTCTATTACATACATATATTACATATATAATATACTGTAATATGTGCATATAATATTATATATCCAATATACTTGTTATAAGGAATTGACTCACCTAATCATGGAGTATGACAAGTCTCAAGATCTGCAGGAGACCCAGGAGAGCTGATGATGTATTTCCAGTGTGAAGGCCAGTAGGCCCAAGACAAGGAAAAGCTGATGCTTCAGTTCAAGTCTGAAGACAGGAAAAAAATTAATGTCCCCATTTGAAGGCAATCAGGCAGGACGAATTCCCTCTTACTCACAGGAGGGTTAGTATTTTTATTTTATTCGGGTGTTCAACTGATTGGATGGGACTCACCCACATTAGGGAGGGCCATCTTTATTCCATCTAGGGATTCCAATATTAATCTCATCCAAAACACTCTCACAGATACACCTAGAATCATGTACGACCAAATGTATGGGGCCAGTCAAATTGACACATAAAATTAACCATCACAACTGGTAAAAGACGCTAGCTTATCTTGGTGCATTATGGATGTGATGAATTCTTCATCTCATGGGGCAAATACATAGGTTCCTCAGAGATAACTGCTGAGGCCTTTCAACTTGTTTTTGCATGATGCATTTTCTCTGGCTGTCAACTTACAGTTTCTACCCTCAGTTCCAGGGCATTGGATTATTCCAGCCCACAGACTCTCCACTGGGACCTACCATGAACTCAGGTAAATTCAATTATGCTTGGGCAAAATTCAAAATGGCGCCAAGCAATCACCTTTACATGTGTTTCAAATTTGGTCACAGACAATACACATTCTTGCCCTCTTGTCAGTGAGAAGCAATTTACTCTGTATGTAGCTTTTTCTCTCTATAATCTTCCACTCTAGTTCAACACAGCCAGTTTCTCTTGCCAGAATTTATGCAGCCCCCTCAAACTCCAGGTTTACATGCCAAGCTCTCTTAGTGGTTTTACTAAAGCACACTTTCATACTTGGCTTAAGGTGAATGATAGCACCTTCTCTCTTCCTCCATTTTAGTGGTAGAAGAAGTTGCACAGTACACCAATTTTTCCCACAAAAAATTGCTCTCTCGGGCTCCTTCAGTCTCGATACATTAATATCTTCCAGGTGTGTTTAGATATGCATCACAAAATCAGTTTCCTACCACCCTCTTTGGTTAAGATGGCAAATTTTATGTTATGTATTTTTTATGACAATCAAAAAAATTTAAAAACAGAGAACATAGAAACCCTGGGAGCCACTGCCATCCCAATGAATTTAAATTTAGTCTGGGGCTATTTGTCATGGTTTTGTCACAGGTTCTATGAAGAAATTTTTTTACATACAAAAGTATAATTAAAAAACTCACTTCAGTGAAACAAAACAAAAGGGCATCTCCTTTCATTTCATAGTTGGTAACAGTGCTTTTTGTTGTTGTTGAAGTGATATATTTCCCAAAGCAGGGTGATTCTGTCTTAAATGTCACCCCATTTGGAACTCACTTCCTCTGCAAATCTTTGCTTCTAGTGCTTCTCAGCTGAATGCAGTGCCCTCAGGGTCTAGTGAGTCTCTGCTCCATTGATTTTTCCCGTACCAGAAGGTCCACCTGAGGGATTGGCATGTGACTGATTTATTGCTGTATTACCAGCACCCAGCACAGCCTTGCCAGCACAGCCTTGCCCACAGGGCAAGGAGCTCAGGCAATGTTTGTTAACTGATCATTATAGGAAGAGAAAGCTGTGTGTTTAATTTACTCAGTGACAATTAGGGGATGGTTCCCTGTCCTCCAGGAACTCAGTGCCTACTTGGGAATGTTTTCTTTCCCTCATTATAAGATCCTGGAGATCAGGGCCTGTGTTTTAGTCATCTCTGTATCCTCATCATCTAGCATAATCCTTGGCACACAGAGTTCTCAAACTGGCCCACCTAACAACTCCTAATGGCAAAGGAGAAGAGACACATATCTGTAAAGGGATATGGGAGACCTCATTTGAAGTGCCCTTCACAAGCAGAAATTTCTTTTTTTGTAAGCGTTTTGTGTGATTATATTATTAAATTTTACAGCAACGTTATTAGGTGCAATTATTATTCCCATTTTATAGGCAGAAAAACAGATACAGATGTTAAAGGACTTGTTCATTCTCCCACAGCTAGATAGGCTGCAAACCTATAATTCAAACTCAAATCGAAATCCAGACTACAAAAATAAATCCCCAAAAGCAATACCGATTTCAAAATTCTGGTATGCGGTAGGTGCTCAATAAATGTTTGTTGAATTAATGAATGGTTCTGAAATTATTTTTTTCATTTTTTTATTATACTTTAAGTTCTAGGGTACATGTGCACAACATGCAGGTTTGTTACATATGTATACATGTGCCATGTTGGTGTGCTGCACCCATCAACTCGTCATTTACATTAGGCATATCTCCTAATGCTATCCCTCCCCCCTCCCCCCACCCCACCACAGGCCCTGGTGTGTGATGTTCCCCACCCTATATCCAAGTGTTGTCATTGTTCAATTCCCACCTATGAGTGAGAACATGTGTTTGGTTTTCTGTCCTTGCGACAGTTTGCTCAGAATGATGGTTTCCAGCTCCATCCATGTCCCTACAAAGGACATGAACTCATCCTGTTTTATGGCTGCATAGTATTCCATGGTGTATATGTGCCACATTTTCTTAATCCAGTCTATCATTGTTGGACATTTGGGTTGGTTCCAAGTCTTTGCTATTGTGAATAGTGCCGCAATAAACATACGTGTGCATGTGTCTTTATAGCAGCATGATTTATAGTCCTTTGGGTATATACCCAGTAATGGGATGGCTGGGTCAAATGGTATTTCTAGTTCTAGATCCTTGAGGAATCGCCACACTGTCTTCCACAATGGTTGAACTAGTTTACAGTCCCACCAACAGTGTAAAAGTGTTCCTATTTCTCCACATCCTCTCCAGCACCTGTTGTTTCCTGACTTTTTAATGATCGACTTCAAAGAAGTTTCTGCTTGAAAACTGACACAAGCAGAAACTTCTTTGAAGTCTTGTGTTCTATCTTAAAACTTCATGTGAGTATTATATTCCACAACACAGCCATCTTTGCTATTAAAAAATGTTTTAGATCACTTAACACTGAATAAAAATATGCTCCAGAAAGATGCCCATGCAACACTAACTCAAACACCCAGCTAAGCAGGTAGGAGGTTCTAGATTCTACTTATCAAGCCCACTGTAAGGCTTGATAGCAGTTTTCATGAAGGACCTGGCTTTTCCTGAGGCTAACTGGCACAATTAGTAGTGAAGATAAGTTGTGCTTCAGTTTTTGTCTAAAATGACTTAACAAAATCATTCTGCCCCAGATGTGAAGAGTGGTAAGCTAGGCTGCACACCAGAAACAGGGGAACAGAATTTTTCATAGGGGAGGAGTGTAAGGAAATGGGAATGATGTAGTAAGGGCTGGCCTGCCTGGGAACATTTTGCTTTGCATCAGATTTGGATAACTCCAGTTTTTGATCACTGGCTTCATCCAAAAGTATCTGCTCTGACAATGGTGGGCCTGCGTATGTCGCAGTAACACATTTGGACTAAGGGTGAGGGGACTTGTAAAATGAGAAAATAATTTAAACTGACCTAAAAACAAAGAGGTATGTATAGGATGGCATTACTTTAAATCATTGTTCCACAGGGGAGCAGGGAGAACAGTTGGGGTGAATTGAAAGATAAATTAAAGAAAAATTTAAATTGTTTTCAGGAAGCTATTGCCAACTATTCCAAGGCCATTTTTTATTGTTCTCTATTTTACAGCCCTAGACTGAGCCTTTATTCTGGTCCTTCCTGAGTTCCCGACCCAGGTTATAGTTGGAATCCCAACCCCAAGAGCCATGTCACAAAATGAGTAAATCGTTGGCCACAAATGGGACAGCTAAAATAACATGAAAGATGCATAATAGACCAGAGCTTCTCAACTTTAATATGCATATGAGTCACTTGGGAATCTTCTTAAAATGCATGTTCTCATTAAGTAGGTCTGGAGTGGGACCTGAGACTGCACATCTAACAGGTGATCGCCATGCCTGATAATCTATACCTCTTTCCACTAATGCCCACCTCCTGAGTTCACTCTTTCAACTTTGATAGTCTCTCTGTGGACTCTTGAGATTTCAGAGGAAAGGTGCAATTTGAATTCAAGGCAATCAATATTTGCTTCATGTTATCATTATATTAAGTGCTTTTTGTTGAACACTGTGGACCACAAACAATCCTGTCTCCCTAGGCCAAATAGAAACACATCCGGACCCAAAGAAATCAGGCAATAGGCAATAAAAAAAGGATAACTGGGGTAAAAAAGTTATCTCCAAGTTACTGATGCTCCATGACCCAAGATACTAATATAGGTCTCACACAATTATGGAGAAAAAAAAAGAATAAAATTTATCTTACTTACTATTTTGCAAGTACTCTATTAGGAATGTTGACAGAGGTAGCTCTGTTATTACAACTAAGGGAGGTAAGTGGAAAGACTCTAAGCATGCTTCCTGGCACGCAGTAACTGCTCAGTAAATAATAACCTCTCAGTAAATCTTAAAACTGCCAATGGCAGTTTTCAGAAAGGCAAAGGCTGGTTTTGAAAAAAGCAGAGATACATAATCAGAACCAGAAACCCTTAGAAATGCAGAGAAAGACTAACAGTCAGACTTCTCCAGAGAAACAGAACCACACACACACACACACACACACACACACACACATTATTTATATATATATATAAATATATATATACACACACACACATATGCACACACATATATGTATGAGAGAGATTTTTAAGGAATTGGATCACATGATTGTGGGGGCTGGCAAATCCATAATCTACAGGCAGGCTGAGAGGCTGGAAAGTCAGGCAGAAGTTGCTGCTTTAGTCTTGAGGCAGAATTTCTTCAGGAAACTTCAGTTTTTGATCTTAAAGCCTTCAACTGATTAGATGAATTCCACTCACATTATTGAGCATAATCTTTTTTACTTAAAGTTAACTGATTGTAAATAATAACCACATCAACTAAGTGCTTTCACAGTAGCACTTAGATTAGTGGTCAATTAAATAACTGAATACTACAGTCTAGGCAAATTGACACATAAAGTTAACCATTAGAGAGATCATTCTAGATTATTGGTTCTCAATATTGACTTCACATTAGAATCACTTGAGGGCTTTTTAAAATACTAAAGCCAGGCCTCATTATCAAGAGGTTCCAAAATTGTTAATAGCTCCCCAGCTGATTCTAATGTGCAGTGCACACATGGTGAAAAACCACTGATACAGAGACCAATGTACTTCATTTTACACATAAAGAAACTGAAGCCAAGAGAAAATAGGAGATTTTCCCAGCATCCTTTAATAATCAAAAGCTAGATCTGGGTTTCCTAATTCTTAACTCAATATGTTACTAACATCTACCTCTGCTTGAATAGATGAATTTCTGAAGGTATTCCATAATATAATATCTGGAAATTTTTTTAATACTTTGGTGCTGAGGTGGTAAAGAATAGGTAGGGTGGTATCAATAAAACAAGAGTCATCATGAGGTGATGATTGTTGGAAGCAAGTAATAAGTACATGGGGGTTCTGGTACTATTCCCTTTACTTTTGTATAAGTTAGCAATTGTCGTTAATACTGCCTATAAAATCAAAAACAAAAACAAGTAATTCCATGCCTCTGCCAAACTGCATCAGGCTATCAACTATATCTGGCTTTCACTGAGTTTGAAGAAACCTTCCCTACTTTTCAACTCTAGCTGGAAACGTGAGAATGGCCTGTCAGTTCTAGTCACTTCCCTAAAACTGTAATGAGTTATGATTCCTGGGCTGTAAACATACCTAAAATAAAAACAACAAAGCAAAAAGTTATTTTAATATACTCTATAAATATGTTGCTAACAAATACAAAGTTGTCCATTAAACAGCCCCAAGTTTTGGTAAGCCAACTGTGAAATACAGGCTTAACCTTGGTGAGGTTGCAGAGCACATGAGACTGAGTTGCCCAATATTAAGCATGGAAAGATTATAATGCTGTTGTTGAATAGGGTATTCTATAGATGTCACTTATGTAGAGTTGGTTGATGGCACTGTTCAAGTTTCCTTAACCTTTTCTAATTATTTTTCTTGTTGCTCTATCCATTATTAAACATGGAATATTGACATCTCCAACACTTACTGTTGAATTGTCTATTTCTCACTTTAATTCTGTCCATTTTTCTTGATGTATTTTGACACTCTGTTGTTAGATCCATATATGTCTATAATTGTTATTTTTTGATAGATTGACTCTTTTATCATTATAACTTGCCCCTCTTTATCTCTAGTAATATTTTTGTTTTAAATTCTATTTGTGTAAGATAAATAAAACCACTCCAGCATTCTTAGGATTGTTGTTTGCATGGTATTACATTTTCCATATTTTTACTTTTAGCTCATTTGTATCTCTGAATCTAAAGTATCTTTTATGAACAGAAAATAGTTGAATCTTGTTTTCAAAATCCAATTTAACAATTTCTGTCTTTTGGTTGAAGTGTTTGATCATTTTACAGTTATTGTAATTACTGTTTTGTTTTTTTTTGTTTTTTTTTTTGAGGCAGGGACTCACTCTGTCACCCAGGGTGGAGTGCAGTGGCACAGTCTTGCTCATTTCAACCTCTGCCTGCTGGGCTCAAACAATCCTCTCACCTCAGCCTCCCAAGCAGCCGGGACTATAGGCACGTGCCACTACCCGGCTAATTTTTGTGTTTTGTTTTTTTATATATAGAGAGAGACAGGGTTTCACTACGTAACCCAGGCTGGTCTTGAACTCTGGGACTCAAGTGATCTGCCCACCTCAGCCTCCCAAAGTGCTGGGACTACAGGCATCAGCCACTGCACCCAGCCTGTAATTACAATTAAAGTAGGATGTATGTCTACCATTCTGCTATTTTTCTATATGGATATATTTGTTTCTCTGTTTTACTTTACTGCCTTCTTCTGTCTTAAGTGATTATTTTCCACTATACCATTTTAATTCATTTAATAATTTTTTATTATATTTTTAATTTTCCCAGTGGTTATTCTAGGGGTGACAATATACATTTTAACATTTCAAAATCTACGTGTATATTTATACTAACTTAATTCAGTAAAATACAGAAACTTTGCTCCAACATAGCTCCCTTCTTTCCTCCTCCTTTGTGCCATTATTAATGTACATATTACATCTATATATGTTATAAACACAACAATACAGCCTAAGAATTGCTTTATACAATCTTTATCTTTTAAATGAGTTAAGAAAATAAAAGAGAGAAATATAGCGTCTTTTATTAGCCTACATATTCACCATTTTTGCTATTTTTTATTTCTTGCTCTGGACTTGAGTTACTACCTGGTGTCATTTTCTTGCTCCTATATAGATCTATATCCTCTCCCCTCCTTTGTGCTATTATTGTCATATATGTTACATCTTTATATGTTATAATCCCAAAACAATTTTATAACTAGTATTTTATGCAATTATCTTGCCAAGAAAAAAAAGATTAGATACATATAGATAGTTAACACTTGAACAGCACAAGGGTTAGGGGCACTGACCCCACACACTGTTGAAAATCCATGTATAACTTGACTCCTCAAAAACTTAACTACTAGTAGCCATCTGTTGACCAGAAGCCTTACTGATAACATAAACAGTTAATTAGGACACATACATCTGACCAAGCAGGTGAAAGATCTCTACAAAAAGAAACATAAAACATGGGTGAAAAAAAAATCATAGATAACATAAACAAATGGAAAAATAGTCCACACTCATGGAATGGAAGAATCAATTTCGCTAAAATGGCCATACTGCCCAAAGCAATCTGCAGATGCGATGCTATTTCCATCAAACTACCAATGTCATTCTTCACAGAATTAGAAAAAACTATTCCAAAATTCATATGGAACCGAAAAAGAGCCCCAACAGCTAAAGCAATCCCAAGCAAAAAGAACAAAGCTAGAGGCATCACATTACTTGACTTCAAACTATACTACAAAGCTACAGTGACCAAAACAGCATGGTACTGATACAAAAACAGATGCATTGAACAATAGAACAGAACAGAGAACCCATAAATAAAGCCACACAACTACAACCAACTGATCTTTTACAAAGTCAATGAAAATTAGCAATGGGGGAAAACACCCTATTCAATAAATAGTGTCAAGATAATTGGCTAACTATATGCATAAGAATGAAACTAGACCCCCACCTCTCATCAAATACAAATAATAACTCAAGATGGATTAAAGACTTGAGGGAGAGGTGGAGCAACATGATAAATAGAAAGCTCCACCAATCGTCCCCCAAACAAGGACACCAAGTTAACAACTACCTACACAGAAAAAATAAAAAATAAAAAATAAAAACACCTTCAGAAGAACCAAGAATCAGGTGAGCACTCACAGTATCTGGTTTTATATCACTGAAAGAGGCTCTGAAGAGATAGAAAAAAACAGTCCTGAATCATTGGTGCCACTCATCCCCCACTCCTGGCAGCCATGATATGGTGTGGAGAGTATCTCTGGGAATTGGGGGAGGGAGAACACAGCAATTGTGAAGCACTGAACTCAGTGCTGTCCTGTTAGAGCAGAAAGGAAAACCAGACCAAACTCAACTGAGGTCTGCCCACAGAGGGAGCATTTAAACCAGCCCTAGCCAGAAGGGAATTGCAGATTCCAGTGGTCTGAACTCTGGTGCCAGCAAATCTTGCCACCAAGTGTCAAAGTGCTCTTGGTCTCTAAGTAAACTTGAAAGGCAGTCTAGGCCATAAAGATTGAAAGTAGTAGGCGAGTCCTAGGGCTGAACTAGGGCCAGACAGTGGATTGGGGAGGATTGTTACAAACTGAGACACCAGCTAGGGCAGCCAAGGTAGTGCTGGCATCACCCCTCCCCTAGCCTCGGGCTGCACAACTCACATCTCCAAAGGAGACCCCTTTCTTCCACCTGAAGAGAGGAGAGGAATCCTGGGGAGGACTTGGCTTTCATCTTGAATACCAGCTCAGCCACAACAGGATAGGCACCAGTCAGAGAAGTGAGGCCCCTGATCTAGGCCCTAGCTCTCAGATGACATTTCTAGACACACCCTGGGCAGGAATGGAAGCTGCTGCTTGAAGAAAAGGACTTAGTCCTGCCTGCATTCATCACCCACTAACTGAAGAGTCCTTGGGCCCTGAATAACCAGCAGTGATACCCAGTGATATGGTCTGGCTCTGTGTCCCCACCCAAATCTCATATTGAATTGTAATCAGAATTGTAATCCCCACGTGTTGGGGGAGGGACCCTGTGGGAGATGATTCGATTATGGGGGCAGTTTCCCCATGCTGTTCTAGTGGCGAGTGAGTGCTCACAAGATCTGATGGTTTATAAGGGGCTTTTCCCCCTTTGCTCAGCACTTCTTCCTGCCGCCATGTGAAGGAGGACATGTTTGCTTCCCCTTCCACCATGATTGTAAGTTTCCTAAGGCTTCCTCACCCTGAAGAACTGTGAGTCAATTAAACCTCTTTACTTTATAAATTACCCAGTCTCAGGTACGTCCTTATAGCAGCATGAGGACAGACTAATACAGTAAATTGGTACCAGAAGTAGTGGAGCACTGCTGTAAAGAGACCTAAAAAATGTGAAAACAACTTTGGAACTGGGTAACAGGCAGAGGTTGGAACAGTTTCAAAGACAGGAAGATGTGGGAAAGTTTGAAACGTCTTAGAAACTTGTTGAATAGTTTCAACCAAAACGCTGATAGTGATATGGACAATGAAGTCCAAGCTGAGGTGGTCTCAGACGGAGATGAGGAACTTGTTGGGAACTGGAGCAAAGGTGACTCTTGTTATGCTTTAGGAAATATCCTGGTGGCATTTTGCCCCTGCCCTAGAGATTTGTGGAACTTTGAACTTGAGAGAGATGATTTGAGGTATCTGGAGGAAGAAATTTCTTATTGTTCATATCACTATCAGCATTTTCGTCAAAGCCATTCAACAAGTCTCTAGAGAGTTTCAAACTTTCCCACATTTTCCTGTCTTCTTCTGAGCCCTCCAAACTGTTCCAACCTCTGCCTGTTACCCAGTTCCAAAGTCACTTCCACATTTTCAGGTATTTTTTCAGCAGCATCCCACCATAGTGGTACAAATTTATTGTATTAATCTGCTTTCATACCTGAGACTGGGAAGAAAAAGAGATTTAATGAACTTACAGTTCCACATGGCTGGGAAGGCCTCACAATCATGGCAGAAGGTGAAAGGCACATCTCACATGGTGGCAGACAAGAGAAGAGAGCTTGTGCAGGGAAACTCCCATTTTTATAACCGTCAGATCTCATGGGGTTTATTCACTATCATGAAAACAGCACGGGAAAGACCTGCCCTCTTGACTCAACCACCTCTAACCAGGTCCCTCCCACAACACATGGGAATTCAAGATGAGATTTGGGTGGGGACACACCCAATCCATATCAGATAACAACACCCAAGTCCTTTCAAATATGCATAAAGCCGTCCCAAGAAGGATGGCTACAAAGAAATCTAGCCACTGAAGACTACAATAAATACCTAGCCCCTCAATGCCCAAACACTGAAGAACATCCACTAGCATCAACTCCATCCCAGAAAACATGACCTCACCAAATGAACTAAATAAGGCACCAGAGACTAATACTGGAAAAATGGAGATACGTGACCTTTCAGAGACAGAATTCTAAACAGCTGCTTTTAGGAAGCTCAAAGAAATTAAAGAAAACACAAAGAAAAAAATGCAGAATTCTACCAGATAAATTTAACAGAGACTGAAATAATTTAAAAGAATTACGCAGAAGTTCTGGAGCTAAAAATTGCAATTGACATTCTGAAGAAAGCACCAGAGTCCTTTAATAGCAGAATTAATCAAGCAGAAAAATTAGTGAGCTTGAAGAAAGCCTATTTGAAAATACAAAGTCAGAGAAGATAAAAGAAAAAACGAATTTAAAAAATGAAGCATTACTACAGGATCTAGAAAATAGCCTCAAAAGGGCAAGTCTAACAGTTATTGGTCCTAAAGAGAAGGTAGAGAAAGAGATGGAGGTAAAAAGTTTATTCAAAAGGATTATAACAAAGAACTTCCCAACCTAAAGAAACATATCAATATACAAGTACAAAAAGGTTATAGAACAACAAGCACATTTAACACAAAGAAGACTACCTCCAGGCACTTAAGAATCAAACTGCTGGATGGCCGAATAGGAACACCTCTGGTCTACAGCTCCCAGCGTGAGCCACACTGAAGACGGTGATTTCTGCATTTCCATCTGAGGTACCGGGTTCATCTCACTAGGGAGTGCCAGACAGTGGGTGCAGGTCAGTGGGTGCGCGCACAGTGCGCGAGCCGAAGCAAGGCAACGCATTGCCTCACCTGGGAAGCCTAAGGGGTCAGGGAGTTCCCTTTCCTAGTCAAAGAAAGGGGTGACGGACGGCACCTGGAAAATCGGGTCACTCCCACCCGAATACTGCCCTTTTCCGACGGGCTTGAAAAACGGCGCACCACGAGATTATATCCCACACCTGGCTCGGAGGGTCCTATGCCTACGGAGTCTCGCTGATTGCTAGCACAGCAGTCTGAGATCAAACTGCAAGGTGGCAGCGACGCTGGGGGAGGGGCGCCCGCCATTGCCCAGGCTTGCTTAGGTAAACAAAGCAGCCGGGAAGCTCCAACTGGGTGGAGCCCACCACAGCTCAAGGAGGCCTGCCTGCCTCAGTAGGCTCCACCTCTGGGGGCAGGGCACAGACAAACAAAAAGACAGCAGTAACCTCTGCAGACTTAAATGTCCCTGTCTGACAGCTTTGAAGAGAGCAGTGGTTCTCCCAGCACACAGCTGGAGATCTGAGAACGGGAAGACTGCCTCCTCAAGTGGGTCCCTGACCCCTGACCCCCGAGCAGCCTAACTGGGAGCCACCCCCCAGCAAGGGCACACTGACACCTCACATGGCAGGGTATTCCAACAGACCTGCAGCAGAGGGTCCTGTCTGTTAGAAGGAAAACTAACAAACAGAAAGGACACCCACACCAAAAACCCATCTGTACATCAGCATCATCAAAGACCAAAAGTAGATAAAACCACAAAGATGGGGAAAAAACAGAACAGAAAAACTGGAAACTCTAAAACGCAGAGCACCTCTCCTCCTCCAAAGGAATGCAGTTCCTCACCAGCAACGGAACAAAGCTGGATGGAGAATGACTTTGACGAGCTGAGAGAAGAAGGCTTCAGATGATGAAATTACTCTGAGCTACGGGAGGACATTCAAACCAAAGGCAAAGAAGTTGAAAACTTTGAAAAAAATTTAGAAGAATGTATAACTAGAATAACCAATACAGAGAAGTGCTTAAAGGAGCTGATGGAGCTGAAAACCAAGGCTCGAGAACTACGTGAAGAATGCAGAAGCCTCAGGAGCCAATGTGATCAACTGGAAGAAAGGGTATCAGCGATGGAAGATCAAATGAATGAAATGAAGCGAGAAGGGAAGTTTAGAGAAAAAACAATAAAAAGAAATGAGCAAAGCCTCCAAGAAATATGGGACTATGTGAAAAGACCAAATCTACATCTGATTGGGGTACCTGAAAGTGATGGGGAGAATGGAACCAAGTTGGAAAACACTCTGCAGGATATTATCCAGGAGAACTTCCCCAATCTAGCAAGGCAGGCCAACATTCAGATTCAGGAAATACAGAGAATGCCACAAAGATACTACTCGAGAAGAGCAACTCCAAGACACATAATTGTCAGATTCACCAAAGTTGAAATGAAGGAAAAAATGTTAAGGGCAGCCAGAGAGAAAGGTCGGGTTATCCTCAAAGGGAAGCCCATCAGACTAACAGCGGATCTCTCGGCAGAAACCCTACAAGCCAGAAGAGAGTGGGGGCCAATATTCAACATTCTTAAAGAAAAGAATTTTCAACCCAGAATTTCATATCCAGCCAAACTAAGCTTCATAACTGAAGGAGAAATAAAATACTTTACAGACAAGCAAATGCTGAGAGATTTTGTCACCACCAGGCCTGCCCTAAAAGAGCTCCTGAAGGAAGCGCTAAACATGGAAAGGAACAACCGGTACCAGCTGCTGCAAAATCATGCCAAAATGTAAAGACCATCCAGACTAGGAAGAAACTGCATCAACTAACGAGCAAAATAACAAGCTAACATCATCATGACAGGATCAAATTCACACATAACAATATTAACTTTAAATGTAAATGGACTAAATGCACCAATTAAAAGACACAGACTGGCAAATTGGATAGAGTCAAGACCCATCAGTGTGCTGTATTCAGGAAACCCATCTCACGTGCAGAGACACACATAGGCTCAAAGTAAAAGGATGGAGGAAGATCTACCAAGCAAATGGAAAACAAAAAAAGGCAGGGGTTGCAATCCTAGTCTCTGATAAAACAGACTTTAAACCAACAAAGATCAAAAGAGACAAAGAAGGCCATTACATAATGGTAAAGGGATCAATTCAACAAGAAGAGCTAACTATCCTAAACATATATGCACCCAATACAGGAGCACCAAGATTCATAAAGCAAGTCCTGAGCGACCTACGAAGAGACTTAGAC